>NC_042989.1:8405985-8473988 GCF_901001165.1 Salmo trutta | reverse complement strand
GTGCGATGTTTTGGTATAAATCCAATTTGGCTTTTACTCAAGACATTGTGCTTATTAAGGAAGTTTTAGAACTCTTACATTGATGATACTACAGAAAACCTTCCCCAGGTTACTGTTCACACAAATGCCTCTGTAATTGTTAGGGTCAAATTTGTCTCCATTCTTAAAGATTGGGGTTATGAGTCCTTGGTTCCAGATGTCAGGGAAATAACCTACACTCAGGATCAAATTAAACAATTTTAATATAGCCAATTGAAATTTTGCACTAGTGAGTTTGAGCATCTCATTTAGGATGCCATCAGGTCCGCAGGCTTTTTTAAATTTGAGAGCCTGAAGTTTCTTATAGAGCTCCTGGTCAGTAATTGGGGAGTCCAATGGGTTTTGATTGTCCTTTATAGCTTTTTCTAATCCATTCAACTTCTCATGGATTTGGCGTTGTTCTGCGTTTGTGTCAATTTGAACGGTGTTGTAGAGTGTTTTGAAATGGGTTGTCCATATGTCACCATTTTGTATTGCTAATTCCTCTTGTTTAGATTTTTTTAGTTTTTTCCAATTTTGCCAAAAGTTGTTTGTGTTTATGGACTCCTCAATTAGTGTCAGCTGCTTGCTGTTGTACTGTGCTTTTTTGGTTCTGAGTGTACGTTTATAGAGTTTTAAAGTCTCACAGTAATGAAGGTGTAATTCACCATTATTTGGGTCTCTGTGCTTTTGGTTGGATAGTGTTCTAAGTTTTTTCCTTATAATTTTACAATCTGCATCAAACCAGTTGTCATCTGTGATTTTTTTTTAGTTTAGTTTTTTATCAATTTCAATTGTGCTTCTTTTGCCGTTTGCCTGAATATATAGTTGATGTTTCGTACTGCTAGATTGATGCCTTCTTTACTGTGAGTGAATGTGGTATCCAGAAAGTTATCTAAGAGTGTTTGGATATTTTGGTTCCAGGTTGCTTTCTGGTATTCTTCTGTGCTGTTTTGGGCCCATCTGTATGAATTTCTGATGTTGTACAGCTTACTGGGCTGTGAATGTGTGGTTGTTTCCAGGTCTGTTCTTTTGAGGAACAATGTAATTTGGCTGTGATCAGACAGAGGTGTTAGTGGCTTGACAGTGAATGAGCTGAGAGAGAAAGGGTCCATGTCTGTGATCATATAGTCTACTGTACTGTGGCCAAGAGGTGAGCAGTAGGTGAATCTCCCCAAAGAGTCCCCCCGTAACCTACCATTGACAAAGTACAGACCCAGGCTTCTACAGAGCTGCAAAAGATCCCTTCCGTTTTTGTTGACGGTGCTGTCACTGTTGTTTCTATGGGGGAGATTAAGATAGTTAGAAACAGTATGGCCTGTAATAAAGCTGTCCCCTCGTGTGCTCGTTAGATCAGGTAGTGTTCCTGTGCGCGCATTTGTGTCCCCACAGATGAGCACATTTCCCTGGGCCTGGAAATGGCACGTCTCTTCCTCGAGGGTGGGGAAGATCTCCTCTGAGTAATATGGAGATTCTGAGGGGGGGATATATATTGCGCAAAGGAACACATCTTTTTCTGTCAGTACAAGTTATTTTTTTAGTTTTAACCAAATGTGGTATTTGCCAATTTTGAGGGGATCAATTAGATTTTGTAGTTCGGATTTGTACCAAATGATCAATCCTCCAGAGTCTCTGCCTCTATTGACAGAGCTGTGTTTCTGTGATGGCACAATGACCTCTCTGTAGCCTGTGGGACAGTGAGTGACAACGTCAGCCTTACACCATGTCTCCTGCAGAATGATGACGTCAACATCTTTCAGATTTTTGTTGAACTCCAGTGCTAAACTCTTCAGACCAAAGGTTGATGAGTTTAGACCCTGAATGTTCCACATGCTAACTGATAGTGATTTCATGTTGCAAAAAGAAAGAGTAGCAGTCAGAAATACAGTAACGATTAACTAATAAGTTGTTAAGAGTGAGATAAACAGGATATCAGCTAACATTTATTCTGTTATTCTGTTAAATATTCCTATTCATTGAACAAGTAAATTCTAGTACAATAGGTGTGTGTGTGTGTGTGGTGTGTGTGTGTATGCGTCCGTGTGTGTTAGTGCAGTTTAGTGCAGATGTATTGGAGGAGCTGTTTAATCTCACTTAATCCTACAGGGTTCTCCTGTCCTCTGACGACCTCCGCGTAGCTGCGCTGGTCCTGCTGTTGGGCCCTGTGAGGTGGAGGGGGGCCAGGTCTGGGCCGTGGGACTTCCTCTCTGGTCTGGTAGGGGTGGTGGTCTGGTGCGGGATAATAGGCTGGGCCCGGTCTGGTCTGGCTAAGCCGATGGAAGTGGTGATGCTCTGGGGGTGGGTGGGGCCTGTGGGGTGCACTGGGTCTGGTGTGGCGTTGAAGGGGCCTGGGGCTCCTTGGTGGTGCAGTGGTCTGGTAGGGGTCTCTGGGTGCTCCTCTGTCCAGTACAGCATGGGGTGTTTGTCTACCAAGTGCTACGTCCTTTAGGGACTTGGCAAACATCCCTACTGTCTGCTTCCTCAGGTGGGAGTGGTCGTGTAGATGCTCTGGGGTGATTGTTGGGTGGTGAGCAATGTGTATGTTCGGGAGTAGGCCACACCCTCTGGTGATGTCAGCGTTGACTTTCTGGATGGTACGGGGATGAAAGTCTTTGCGGGGCAGCAGAGTGGAGATGGTGATGTGGGAGTTGGGGAACCACTCAGAGGCCCTCTCTGCTACTCTGTTGACCAGGCTGCCTACTCTCTCCTGCTCCTCTCGCAGGTTGTTGGTGCCGGTGTGAATAATAATGTGGCCTGGTGTGCCAAAGTCAGGCTGGGACAGGATGTGGAGTGCATCTTGTGTTTTTGGGCACCATATTTTGCACACCTTGTGTTGGGGGAAGAGTTTATCTTCTTGAATGAATTTCCCATTTGAGTCAATGAGGATGGCCACCTCAGTGGGTTTTACCAGATTAGTGCGTTTTCGGTCTGGGGCTGGAGTAAACAGGGCCTGTGTACATGGAGGGGTGTGTGGGGGTGTGTCAGGGGGGGCCAGAGAGCTTCTCTCTGTAGTAGGTGTCTCTATGTGGGCCTCTTTGTTGACTGGGGGTGTGGGTAAAGTGTTGTCGGTATGGGGGGGGATTGTGGGTAAAGGTGGGTCAGTGGGGTTGTTAGGGGGTTGGTGAGGGGCTGCAGCTTCTCTCTGGGAGTCTCTACAGTCTGTTCTCTGTGCTGTAGCACCCTCTTGATGACAGACAACTCCTTTGCCATCTCCTCCTTTACCTGCACTAGCTCTCTCCTCATGGTGGCCTTTACCTCCTCAAGCGCTGTGGTAAGGCTCTCTCTCAGCTCCTGGACAGAGTTCTTCAGCTGGGTCCTGCACTGGTTGATCTGGTCCTGTAGAAGCTCTGTGTCTGGGCTGGAGGTGGTGTAGCTGGGGGGCTGCTCCTTCAGCTCAGTAACCCATACCTCTAACAGAGCCAGCCTGTCTCTCAACAGGCTCTGAGCCAGCCTGTCTCCCTCTCTGCTCGCTCGCTCTCTCTCTCTCTCTCTCTCCCTCTCTGCTCGCTCGCTCTCTCTCTCTCTCTCTCTCTCCCTCTCTGCTCGCTCGCTCTCTCTCTCTCTCTCCCTCTCTGCTCGCTCTCTCTCTCTCTCTCTCTCTCCCTCTCTGCTCGCTCGCTCTCTCTCTCTCTCTCTCTCCCTCTCTGCTCGCTCGCTCTCTCTCTCTCTCTCTCCCTCTCTGCTCGCTCGCTCTCTCTCTCCTCTCCCTCTCTGCTCGCGCTCTCTCTCTCTCCCTCTCTGCTCGCTCTCTCTCTCTCTCTCCCTCTCTGCTCGCTCTCTCTCTCTCTCTCCCTCTCTGCTCGCTCTCTCTCTCTCTCTCTCTCTCCCTCTCTGCTCGCTCGCTCTCTCTCTCTCCCTCTCTGCTCGCTCGCTCTCTCTCTCTCTCTCTCCCTCTGCTCGCTCTCTCTCTCTCTCTCTCTCCCTCTGCTCGCTCGCTCTTTCTCTCTCTCTCCCACTCTGCTCGCTCGCTCTTTCTCTCTCTCTCGCTCTGCTCGCTCGCTCTCTCTCTCTCCCTCTCTGCTCGCTCGCTCTCTCTCTCTCCCTCTCTGCTCGCTCGCTCTCTCTCTCTCTCCCTCTCTGCTCGCTCGCTCTCTCTCCCTCCTTCCGCTCGCTCCTCTCTCTCCCTCTCCTCCCTCGCTCACTTCCTCTCTCTCCCTCTCTGCTTCGCTCCCTCATGCTCTCTCTCCTCTATGCTCTTCTCCTCTCTGCTCTCTCCTCTCTCTCTCTCCCTCTTGCTGGCTCGCTCGCTCTCTCTAGACCTCTCTGACTCGCCTCGCTCGCTATCTCTCTCCCTCTTCTGCTCGCCTCCGCTCTCTCTCTCCCTCTTCTGCTCGCCTCTCTCTCCATCTCTGATCGCTCTTCTCCCCTATATGCTCCCGCTCTTTCTCTCTCTCTCCCACTTCTGCTCGCTCGCTCTTTCTCTCTCTCTCGCTCCTGCTCGCTCGCTCTCTCTACTCCTCTCTTGCTCGCTCTCTCTCTCTCTCTCCCTCTCTGCTCCACTCTCTCTCTCCCTCTCTGCCCCTCTCTCTCTCTCTCCCTCTCTGCTCTCTCTCTCTCTCCCTCTCTCTCTGCTCTCTCTCTCTCCCTCTCTGCTCTCTCTCTCTCCCTCTCTGCTCTCTCTCTCTCTCCCTCTCTGCTCTCTCTCTCTCCCTCTCTGCTCTCTCCCTCTCTGCTCGCTCGCTCTCTCTCTCCCTCTCTGCTCGCTCGCTCGCTCTCTCTCTCCCTCTCTGCTCGCTCGCTCTCTCTCTCTCTCTCCCTCTCTGCTCGCGCTCTCTCTCTCTCTCTCTCTCCCTCTCTGCTCGCTCTCTCTCTCTCTCTCTCCCTCTCTGCTCGCTCTCTCTCTCTCTCTCCCTCTCTGCTCGCTCTCTCTCTCTCTCTCTCTCTCCCTCTCTGCTCGCTCGCTCTCTCTCTCTCTCCCTCTCTGCTCGCTCTCTCTCTCTCTCTCTCTCCCTCTGCTCGCTCGCTCTCTCTCTCTCTCTCTCTCTCCCTCTGCTCGCTCGCTCTTTCTCTCTCTCTCCCACTCTGCTCGCTCGCTCTTTCTCTCTCTCTCGCTCTGCTCGCTCGCTCTCTCTCTCCCTCTCTGCTCGCTCGCTCTCTCTCTCTCCTCTCTGCTCGCTCGCTCTCTCTCTCTCCCTCTCTGCTCGCTCACTCTCTCTCTCTCCCTCTCTGCTCGCTCTCTCTCTCTCCCTCTCTGCTCGCTCTCTCTCTCTCTCTCCCTCTCTGCTCTCTCTCTCTCTCTCCCTCTCTGCTCTCTCCCTCTCTGCTCGCTCGCTCTCTCTCTCCCTCTCTGCTCGCTCGCTCGCTCTCTCTCTCCCTCTCTGCTCGCTCTCTCTCTCCCTCTCTGCTCGCTCGCTCTTTCTCTCTCTCTCCCACTCTGCTCGCTCGCTCTTTCTCTCTCTCTCCCACTCTGCTCGCTCGCTCTTTCTCTCTCTCTGCGCTCTGCTCTCTGCTCTCGCTCTGCTCTCTGCTCTCGCTCTGCGCTCTGCTCTGCGCTCTGCTCTCTCTCTGCGCTCTGCTCTCTCTCTGCGCTCTGCTCTCTGCTCTGCGCTCTGCTCTCTCTCTGCGCTCTGCTCTCTGCTCTCGCTCTGCTCTCTGCTCTCGCTCTGCTCTCGCTCTGCTCTCTCTGTGTGCGCTCTGCTCTCGCTCTGCTCTCTCTGTGCGCTCTCGCTCTGCTCTCTCTGTGCGCTCTCGCTCTGCTCTCTCTGTGCGCTCTCGCTCTGCTCTCTCTCTGTGCGCTCTGCTCTCGCTCTGCTCTCTCTGTGCGCTCTCGCTCTGCTCTCTCTGTGCGCTCTCGCTCTGCTCTCTCTGTGCGCTCTCGCTCTGCTCTCTCTCTGTGCGCTCTGCTCTCGCTCTGCTCTCTCTGTGCGCTCTCGCTCTGCTCTCTCTGTGCGCTCTCGCTCTGCTCTCTCTCTGTGCGCTCTGCTCTCGCTCTGCTCTCTCTCTGTGCGCTCTGCTCTCGCTCTACTCTCGCTCTGCTCTCTCTCTGTGCGCTCTGCTCTCGCTCTGCTCTCTCTCTGCGCTCTCGCTCTGCTCTCGCTCTGTGCGCTCTGCTCTCGCTCTGCTCTCTCTGTGCGCTCTCGCTCTGCTCTCTCTGTGCGCTCTCGCTCTGCTCTCTCTCTGTGCGCTCTGCTCTCGCTCTGCTCTCTCTCTGCGCTCTCGCTCTGCTCTCGCTCTGTGCGCTCTGCTCTCGCTCTGCTCTCTCTGTGCGCTCTCGCTCTGCTCTCTCTGTGCGCTCTCGCTCTGCTCTCTCTCTGTGCTCTCTGCTCTCTCTCTGTGCGCTCTCGCTCTGCTCTCTCTCTCTGCTCTCTGCTCTCGCTCTACTCTCGCTCTGCGCTCTGCTCTCGCTCTGCGCTCTGCTCTCGCTCTGCGCTCTTCTCTCGCTCTGCGCTCTCTCTGCGCTCTGCTCTCGCTCTACTCTCGCTCTGCGCTCTACTCTCGCTCTGCGCTCTTCTCTCGCTCTGCGCTCTTCTCTCGCTCTGCGCTCTTCTCTCGCTCTGCGCTCTTCTCTGCGCTCTCTCTGCTCTCTGCTCTCGCTCTGCGCTCTCGCTCTGCGCTCTCGCTCTGCTCTCGCTCTGCGCTCTCTCTGCGCTCTCGCTCTGCTCTCTCTCTGCGCTCTCGCTCTGCTCTCTCTCTGCGCTCTCGCTCTGCTCTCTCTCTGTGCGCTCTGCTCTCGCTCTGCTCTCGCTCTCTCCGCTCTCTTTCTCCTCCACCTCTGTCTTTCTAGGTGTGAAGTGTGCTAGTCCCCCCTCCCTCTAGCTCCTGCTAGGTTGTAAATGAGCCCTTGGAGGCGTCCAGTGTGTGGCTTTAAATGTAGATTTCTGTGTCACTGGTGGCTCTCTGTCACCCAAATTGATGAAGCAGATTTATGACGGCTGCTGGGCACAACAAATTAAGTTGACAGTGATGTATGGGGGGCTAACGCCATCCTGATCCTAGCTTGCACCGTGGACGCTAACACACACACTCCTCTAACAGACACACAATAACACACCCCTCACACACATTTACACACACCACAAACACACTCTTGTTAGTATCAGCCGCATAACGAAATTCCACACTGATGTATTATTTAATTTAGTTTTACTCTCTTTTCTCCCATCTTCCATCTCTCCATCTCTCCCTTCTTTTCCTCTCCTCCTAACCTTCCATTTCCAGACTCATCCGACCACCAGTAAACTGCCCTTGAAGGACGCCTTTACATACGACGACTACAGGTTGGTGTGCGCGCGCGCGTGTGTGTGTGTGTGTGTGTGCGTGCGCGCGCGAGTCGGCCTGCTTTTGAAATGCTTGTCCGTGCGCATGTCCGTGCGCGTGTTAAGACAGTCTAAGAGTGTAGAACAACTGCCGGCATCCAGGACGGCCCCGTTTTTAAACGGAGCGTTTATTCTCCTCGCTCTTTTGTTATCTTTGAGGGAATCATTTATCGCCGGCCTCTTTTCATCTTCCCTTTGTGTTGAGTGTGACGCAGACCTCCAGCCGGGCAACCTGTTGTGGGAGTGACGGAGCCGGGACTGCGTGTGTTGTTATCTTGTCACCGTGGCGCCATAGGCTTTTCGGAGGAACCGCTGTTAGCCCGGTTACAATGTCGTTTTTAGAATAATTCTCCGAGCATGCCTCGACATCAGTATAACAAGATCACAGATTGATATTTATTGGATGCCCTTGTCTTCAGTTAATAATCAAGATGTTGTTGTTCAGTCGCCTACTGTACCATCCACAACAGTGGTCACTAGGACAAACACTTAGTTTCGCGTACTTCAAACGTTACTAAAGTTCAGGCTATGATTAGGACTGTCCCGACCACCTGAGGCTATAACTAACAGCTATTCAGGAAAACACAGGGCCCTTGTTGTGATTGGTTAGTCCAGGAAAGTGGGTCTTGTTGCTGATGTGATAATTGGCTGACCGTGACCCTTTGACCCCTGTAGATGGGCGGTTTCCTCGGTGATGACCCGTCAGAACCAGATCCCTACAGAGGACGGTAGCCGCGTCACCCTCGCCCTAATCCCTCTCTGGGACATGTGTAACCATACCAACGGTCTGGTGAGTACTACAAACATGCTATTATACACTATAACATGGCTGAAACGCAGTGGTGTAAAGTACTTAAGTAGAAATACTTTCAAACACTACCGGTACTTAAGTATTTTTTTGTGGGTATCTGTACTTTTTATTTTTTTGACAACTTTTTATTTTTACTTCACTACATTCCTTAAGAAAATGATGTGCTTTTTGCTTCATACATTTTCCCTGACACCCAAAAGTACTCGTTACATTTTGAATGCTTAGCAGGACAGGGAAATGGTCCAGTTCACTCACATCCCTGGCCATCCCTACTACCTGATCTGGCGGACTCACTAAACACACATGCTTCGTTTGTATATGATGTTGGCGTGTGCCCCTGGCTATCCGTAAATGTAAAAAATATATATATTAAAAAAATGATGCCGTCTGCTTTGCTTAATATAAGGAATTTGAAATGATTTATACTTTTCCTTTTGATACTTAAGTATATTTTAGCAATTACATTTCCCTTTGATACTTAAATATATTTAAAACCAAAGACTTTTTTCGACTTTTACTGAAGTAGTATTTTACTGGGGGACTTTTACGTGAGTCATTTTCTATGAAGGTATCTTTGACAATCGGGTACTTTTTCCACCACTGCTGTAATGTTGCATGGCCTGAAACGGGCCTGTTGCACAACGGCACGCGAACAGAACATCCTCTACCCACTGTGCGAGAGGTTTTAATTAAATGTATGTTTTAAAATCGTAGGTTTTTCGTTTAAAAAATTGTCACACACACACACACGATCAAGACATCTGCTGTAGATAATTGCAGATTTGCGAGAAACCGCACCAGTGTAATGTGTATTCCTAAGATGGTTACGTTTATCTCATGGGTTCTTTTTTTATCTATCGCAATCATTTGGCTTTGATTTGTGTTCATTGACTGATTGTAACGGAGCAGTAATATCTCCTCCCTGCGTGTGCATGTAAACGGCGTCTACGCCCCTTAAATGAGATTTGATTTGTGAAAGCCTGATATGTAGACAAAGCGAGTCATTAAAGACATGTAATAAAATGTCTTCCTGTGTATTCCCTTGGTTTTAGTTTAATAAAAATGGGTTGCAACTTCCTCCGACATATTTCCACATTTTTATTGCTCGTCTTCAGCACTAGTTCCCGCAGTGTTACTCACGGGTGAGAAATGGTGTTGGGCTTGTTCAATTTCCTTCATTTCTGCCCATTTTGTAAAGCTCCCACTAAATCCGGATAAAGGAATTATAGGTATTGATGTACTCATTGATTACATATGCTAAACCAATACATTCATGTTCTGAAATAAATTTGCTTGCTGATTTTTGTTCGTTAGTCCCTTGAGTTTGTTACCAAACGAATGGAGGATTTGATATACAGCTCTTCTAAACCTAGGAGGGGAAATATTGTACATTTGTTAGGTTAGCTGGTCATGTACAGTATAGGAAATAAACATGCTGTAAATTGTTTCGCCAGTCAGTGATGGAGCTTCACTTTGCAGCTCTGAACTTTTAATGTTTTACTGTAAAGTGTGTTATGTTTTGAAATGCACTTTAAATAAAGTTTGATTTGAACCAGTCCATATAAAACCAAGAGCGTTGGGCCAGTAACCGAAAGGTATCTGGTTCGAATCCCTGAGCTGACTGGGTGAAAAAAATCTGTCTGTGCCCTTGAGCAAGGCACTTAACCCTAACTGCTCCTGTAAGTCGCTCTGGATAAGATAACTAAAATGCTTCCATGAGCTTTTCCAACCGTCACTATTCAGTCAGTGAATGGATGAATTACAGTTTGCCTGTTTGTTTCTCAGATCACCACTGGTTACAACCTGGAGGACGACCGGTGTGAGTGTGTGGCTCTGCAGGACTACAAAGAGAACGACCAGGTGAGTCTGGGCAGCATGACACTACTGTGTCGTTTACTGTTTAGCTGCGATACAGAGCTAGCCGTCCGGGTGAGGGGAGGGTTTGGCCGGGGTAGGCCGTCATTGTAAATAAGAATTTGTTCTTAACTGACTTGCCTAGTTAAATAAAGTTTTTATTTGTGTTTTTTTTTTGAAGTATGTCAGGGAGCGGGAGAAGGTCAGGCTGGGTGTGAGTCAGCTGGGCCGTGCCTGACTTATTGGCTGGAGGGAGTTTCCACAGTTGTTAAATCCGTGCTTTGGGAGAGGGGTGGAGAATCGGGATTCCACCAACTTCTACAGCTCCCTCCCCATCTCCACCTCTCTCTTTTTAGAATGGGAATTATTTGATAAGATTTAGAGACAGCGAAGTGTGTGTGGGGGGGGAGTGATGGGGAGTCGAGCCTCTTGATCCTATGATTCCTCCGGCAGATGTTACCGTCCGGCCGAAGTGCCCTGAGCTCACAGAGGGTGTGTCTGAAATAGAACCCTATTCCCTATCTAGTGTACTAATTTTGACCAGAGCACTATGGTCCCAGGTTTAAAAAAAAGTCCTGCACTATATAGGGTGCCAATTTTGGACGTGGAACCTGCCTGAGCTCACAGACACACAAACCACTAAGCTACATTCCCTCCTAAGCTTTATCACTCCTCCTCTCTATCCCCTGCCCCGTCTCTCGCGCTCCTTTACCTCTCCCAGTCCTTCTGCTATCTGTAAATGTGGATGTAATATGTTGGAGCCGTACGCGAGTGGTGTGGGGATTCTCTGTGCCCGTGTGTAGCTTCCACTAGATCACAAATGATAACATGATTATGATGGAAAACGGTACAGAGGAATCGTGGTTGGAATGTTCACCACATTGCTTACATCCAAATGATCCGATCTACAGGAACCTTCTAGAGGTTGAGTTCCAATCGGATGATAAAGGTGAAGTTCAGCTGACTTTAGCTGCCAGCCAGTAAAATACTAATGTTTGTAGTGGCTGTTTTTTTTTTTAAACAGTTTCTCCTGTTTTCAGGGAGAAAAACCGTTTAACATTATGTTGTAAAAAGGGGAAGTTTCAGTATTTAATGGTGAGTGACTGTTCTCTCGTCTGTCCTCAGATTTACATATTCTATGGGACGCGGTCCAACGCTGAGTTTGTGATCCACAACGGCTTCTTCTTCCAGGAGAACGCCCACGACAGGGTCAAGATCAAACTGGGCGTGTCCAAGAGTGAACGGCTGTACGCCATGAAGGCGGAGGTGCTGGCCCGCGCTGGCATCCCCTCGTAAGTAGAGAGGCGCGCGTACACAGGCATCCCCTGGGAGGGAGGGAGGGAGGGAGGGAGAGGGGTAACGCGAGAGAAAACAAATTATCTCTCTCCATTATGTCAGAGACGGGTAATTTCAGGAGGGCAATATTTTCCAGAATTTCAGTGAATTGATCAATGTGACAATTGGCAGGACATGGCCGACATTATTACACTGCAAACACATTACTGAGGCCTGCTCTAGTCTAGCAGCGTTGCTATTACATTACTTCTCTCTCTGCCCGTCGCTATCACAACAGTACATACAGGAGAGGAGAATTTACTCTGAAAACAAAACGCTGCACTGTGACATGAAGGGTGCATCCCAAATGGCGCACTATTCCAGGGCTGGCCAACCGTGTTCCTGGAGTGCTACCTGCCTTTAGGCTATCCAGGAAGGGGCTTAACATTCCTTAATGCGGGCATTACTTTCGACCAGAGCCCGCTGTGGTTGGAAAACGCCTCTTCGTATATATCCCAGTGTATGTATGGGCGACAGACAGGCAGTGTGTCGTTGCCTCGGTGCTTTTTGAACAGCGTGCGTCAGTATATCTGTCAGCAACAACACAACAGACTGTACTCTCATTTCCACCGTGAGACTCAGAATGCCCATCGATAAGAGATTAAAAGTGCTCTTGTTAATAAGACGGGGAAGGAAGGCTGCGTAACATTAGGGTAATGATCAAACGATGCCAGCGTCCGTGGGGGGGGGGAGCACCCCACATGGTATACAGGCCTATTCTGACACAACACTGCAATGTTTTTATCCTGGATACAGTTCAAATTTTCAACGTTTTCTGCTTGGCTGGAACAGAAGCCTGCGCCCACAACGGCCCACCAGCCTGCCCACCCCTGGTGTAATGGCATCTCCCTCCCTTCTCTCTCTTTCTGCCTCTTCTATTCTCTTTCTCGCTCTCTCCTCTCTCTCTCTCTGTTATAAGCGGCAGGGTTAAAACACCAGCAATATCCCGTGGTAATGAAAGATTTACTTGTAATTGATTAAGTGTGTATTAAAGATGCATCAGGGGATCAGGGTTTGCCCTCCACTCAGCTTAAATGAGTCGGCTGATGCTAAATGTGCGTGGGTCTTGGTTAACCATGGACCAGTGGCTGCTAAACTAAACAAGAGGGTAGTGGAGATCTGAGTTAGCCATGGGGCCACTAACCTCCATTAACCCAAACTGTACCTGCCAAGCCCCTTCACTGAGTTTAACCTACAGATCAGGGTTTATATGGGTTACGCCATACAGCGATCACTGTGGAAGCTGTTTTCTTTGAGGTGTACAGTTTTATTACACATTTTTATTTAACCATTATTTTTGACAGGGAGTCGATGCTGAGACCCAGGTCTCTTTTCCAGATGAGCCCTGTATACACATCGAAATACAATAAACACATTCACCTACACATTGATATACACCTTAAAATACATTATTATAAACAACAATACACAAAAAGCCAAACACAATAATAAACAGACACATTATTCAGTTAAAGGAACCCTAATAACCGTCCGAAATGCCCTAGAGGCATCAACTCCTTCAATTTTAAAGTACGTAGTCGATCATGTGGAAGTTGGGTGGAAAAGCAGATCAACTCAGTAGAGATGGAAGGGATGTCCAGAGTTCACCATCCCTGAGCCTGGGTCCGGTAGCCGTACATCTATAGGTTCACAATGAGGTAAGGTTGGTGGAAGTTTATGCGAGAGGGCTTCATAGACAAAAATAGTGCAACGCATCGATCTACGAGACCACGAGGGCCGGCCCACATTCTCGTACAAAATGCAAAGATGTGTACGGTACACATCGCCCGTAATAATGCGCTCTGGTTAACAGCGTCCAATGGCTTCAATACAGTGACCGCTGCATTCACATAGAGCAGTGGTCACCAACCTTTTCTGAGCCAAGATCACTTTCGCAGTCAAAAAGCAAGCTGAGATCTACTGCACAGATGTAGTTTTTTTTTTTTACATTAACCTCAAACAGGTTTGTGGGAATGAGGTTTGGGCATCAGGCCTAATACATTATCACAGCATGTTCGCTATATGATTGGCCTGCCAATCAGTTGGTTTAGCACGTGTGAGGCACTGTGGAGCATGAATTGAAATAATTAGCTATTTTATTTTACTGGACTGACGGTACCTGCATCTGATGGTCAACGAGATCACATCACCACGTCACTGATCTTCAGGTCGAAAAGTCGGAGCTCTAGAAGGATGAGTTGGATGACCGTTTTTAAAAAGATTTTTCTCCACCGTTTTTCTGTCCTTCGTTTCCCCCGGTGAGACTGACCAGGGAGAGGGGACACCGTCTTCCACCTGATGATGAAACTCAAGTCGCACCACATCTGCCTCATGCACAAATTACTGTTGTTCCTATAACCAGAGAAAGTGAAATATTCCTTCATATTAAAATCGTCACGACGAGCTGCTAATAATAATAAAACGCAGGGCTATCGATACTTGGCTACTCATTCATTGCAGCTGCAGCCCGAGCATATAACAAAATATAGTGTTTTGTGATAGTGTTGAATAAAAACAGTGACAGTGCTGAATATAAACTTAAACATGAACTCACTCACAAAACAGCAGCTCTTTGCTGTATTCATTGACAATCTCTCTGTGGTCATGGTTTTAAAAGTTATTAAATATTTTATGTAGGCTAGTAGCCTATTATATGTGGCTGTGGCCAGGGTCACGGAAGATCTGTAGCCACGGTGATTTGAGCTATCCGATTGGGCAGCGCAGTAGGCGCCCTCGATTTAGTCACCGATTTGCTGGTAGGTGGAGTTTGTCTCATGGGAACACTTTGCCCACCCGGTGCGCAGGACTTTTGAATCACCTACCGGCATCAACTCAACACGATTTTAAAAAAGGAGCTCAAGCCTTTATTGTTCTTTGGCTTTTCTACAGAAATATTTGGTGATCGACTAGGAATGTCTTGAAGATCGACCGGTTGGCGACCACTGATATAGGTTATCGCCATAGTCAATACCCGGAATGAATATTGACTGAATAATTCGTTTTTCTGCTATTTAACGAAAGACTGGACCTCTTCCTATAGAAGAAGCCAATTTGAATTCTTCATTTTTCTTAACTAACTCGCCAACATGCTTTTTGAAACAGCTTTTCCTCAATCCAGCCGCGCAGATATTTATAGGTGGAGACACCATCAATGAGGGCACCTTTCAAAGGACGTATGCATAAATCATCAGATAGCTTTTTATGTGATTTGGAAAACAACATGTACTTGGTTTTACCTGCATTAAGTACCAATTTCAGTTCAACTACGGCTTTCTGCTGGGCAATAAAGGCTGATTGAAGCTCTGACAGAGCCTGATCAGCTACAGGCGAGGTTATAAGGTCCTGGTAGGGTTTACTGGTCTAGGTTTAACTAAGAGATGGTGTGTGTAATGGGAAATAGAGAAGTTGTTGTGACTGTACGGTCTCTCTTTCACTTCTTTCCCCTCTTCTCTCTCTCTCTCCACTCTCATCAGGTCTAGTATCTTTGCCCTGCACTGCAGCGATCCTCCAATCTCTGCCCAGCTATTGGCCTTCCTCAGAGTCTTCTGTATGACCGAGGGTAAGACGCACATGCGCGCAAGCGTAAATGCTAGCATCGATTCGGGACCTTGCCTGTGGATCCCCGCACGGTCACAAGGCCCGTCACACGCAAAGGCACGATACCAGAAACGGCTGAGGAGAAGTTAGGAGTGATACCTAGACGTGAAATCCAGTTTGAAATAATAAAAATACTTTACTCGATCGAGGTTACCCGCGTAACCTCTCCGGGCAGGCTAAAGCAAATGCTCAAAGTATTTGAACGATTTGAAATTGTATTTGAACCCAGGCCTGGCTAGCATACTACAGCTTCTGTAAAAGACAGGCCTCCTCTACCTCAGGCCACACACATATATATATACTATTGACTCAGGTGTGTGTGTGTGGCATGTGAACACATTAGGCACTCAACCGCCGATCCTTTCATGTCTCCCTCTCCGGGGTAATCAAGCCTTATGTAATAGCTCCAATCAAAAGGCAGATTGCGAAGACAGCAGTCGGCTCCCGGTTTAACTACCTGGGGAACTCGGCCTGTAGAATAACAGCCCTTTATCTTAACTCTAATGTTCAAGGTTTTAATTCATGTCACCAAGCTTAATTGACGTCTTTTAAAAAATAAAAATAAACATTGTTACGCGTTTAGCACTAAAGACCAGATGAGTTGAGCTGGATGTTGTTTCCTCTGCGTAATCGTATTGGTCCTGACATTCTGGTTCGCTGCCATTTGAACCCCTATTCGCCACAGAAGAGCTGAAGGACTACCTGGTAGGAGAACATGCCATCAATAAGATCTTCACCCTGGGTAACACCGAGTTCCCTGTGAGCTGGGACAATGAGATCAAACTGTGGACTTTCCTGGGGACCAGGGCTGCCCTGCTGCTCCAGACCTACAAGACCAGCTCCCAGGTCAGTAAGGACAACATGGCTCGCCCACCATATTGTTTTATTTTCTCTCTTTGCTGACTCACTTTCTGTCTCCCCCTCCCTTCCCCTCCACCTCACCCTCTGCCCAATGTCGCCCCACCTCCCTCTCCTCCAGGATGACCAGTGTGCGTTGGAGAAGCCCGGCCTCTCCCTCCACTCCCGCGTGGCCATCCAGCTGCGCCTGGCTGAGAAGCAGATCCTGGAGAGGGTGGTGGCCAGCGGCAAGGCCAAGCGCCTGCACTTCCAGCAGCAGCAGGAGGAAGGCGCTCCGCTGCCACGTTATGAGGAGAGCGACATCGCCCTGCTGGAGAATGCCGAGGCCGACGACAAACTGCCCATCATCCTGAGGAAACTAGAGGAGGAGGGAGACGACCAGGCAGCGGTGGAGCAGGTGTTGGCTCAGGTACAGCAGCTGGGACACGGGGGCGCAGCCAGGGATCTAGCCCCCCTCATAGTCAACGGGGATGGTGGGAAGGTGGTGGTCAACGGGAATGGTACAGACGCTAGCCTGACAGAGGACGCTAGTCCAGTCCTGGAGGTTGCTAGCCCGATTCAGGAGGCTAGCAAAGAAGCTAGCTCAATCTCCTCAGACGCAGGCCGAAGTGTTAGCCAAGCCCAGGACACTAGCCTGATTCAGGAGGGGGATAGTGTGGATGCTAACTCCACCACGCCAGACACTGCTGTCCCTGCAACCACCCAGGAACAGGAAGGCCAAACCAAGAACGGAGACAAGGCTACTGCTGCTTCTCTCTCACTGGGAGTGGAGTTGGACCTGAGTGCGGAACGAACTGGAGACGAGCCCAAAGTCAACAGTGAATAGATGGAATCGTCATCTAGCTAACCGTTATTGCAGAAGAAGAAGAGCAGCAGTCAGTCAGTCAGCCCTTTTCTATTTATTTATTTTTGTCTCTCTAAAGTGACTCAGAAATAAAGAAGGAGCTAAGAATTAGAATTTTTAAATGGTAGAACTTTTCACTATCTGTCCATTTCGTTGGTTCGTCCCTCCTTCCATGGCTTTGTTATTGGTGCCTTCCTACCTACCAACCGCTGCAGACCGCTTGCACACTGCCAGTCAGTGTGTCTCTCCCATCGGCCTTCTATCTGAGTATTAGAAGTTTGTCATTTACATGAAAAACTGGCTTTTTGTTTTTGAGGTTTGAACAGTGCTTTACTGGTTTACGTTGAGTTTATTGACATACAAGCTGTGAGAGAACGGTAGGGAGTAACAATGGCAGGGGACGGCGCTGGTTTCAGGTCCACTACTGTAGGTGGGACAGAAAGAAAGAAATTAGATTTAAATAGTATTTTTGTCTCTAGCGAGCCAAAATCTCATCCTAATCCTTTACCTCTCGCTCAGTTTATGACTGTAGTTTATCTTAAAGCTGCAATATGTTACTTTTTGGGAGACCAGACCAAATTCACATAGAAATGGGATTTTAGATCTGTCATTTTCATTGAAAGTAAGTTTAGGAAGTGTTAGATCAGTTCTGTGTATGCTATTTCTATGCTTCCTATTCTTAAGTTTAGTTTTTGAGTCTTTTACTTTCACTTTAGTACACCAGCTTCAAACAGCTGAAATACATTTTTTTGTGTTATTGAAAAGATATTTCACAGCGGCTTGTTTTTGTCACAAACTGAAATTAGGCAAACTTAGAATTTTTTAAACCAGGAAATGGCAGAGCGATTTCTGCATATTGCACCTTTTAATATACACCTAGTATAATTTCACTCAATCTTTTTCTCTGGTGTATTTGGCTCTTTGTTCTCTGAGATCATCACTTCCCCTCTCTCTTCTCGCGCTGCACTTCCTGGTTTTACTCAATAGCATTTTAAATACAACTGAAGGAAACTGCTGGCACAAAATGTCCTGTGCACTACTTCTGGGAACAGTCAGTATTTTATTTCTTTACTCAAAGAGTATGAAGTACCATTTGAAATGTAATGGAAAGGATAATATGTGTGTTTATTGAGTGAAATTTGATGACTAAAAGCAGGTGATTTGTTTTTTTTTTTTTTTTTTTTTTTTACATTTAAAACTTTATTATGAATGTACCTCAGCTCTTCAAGTTGCAATTGAATCACCCAAGGAAGAGTTTCTGTTGTGATGAAGAATATGACTAACGCTAGTCCATATTATGAGAGCCATAGGTCAGAATGGTGATGAAGTCAAACCTTCTTCAGCAAGACATGACGAGATGTGATTCGCGCAAAGGACTTCTGCTCATTTCACTTCGATGATGGTTTTGTTGTTAAACATCCCAAAACAGTGTGAACTTTTTTGTTACTCCTCCCTCCGCACCAGAAAGGAGACAAACAAAACGTTAATAAAGCGGTCTCTGATCCAAACGCTAATTTCCAACGTATGTTTTTATTTGTCTGTATGACATCTGCTCTGTATTTTCAGCTTAGTTTGGTTTTGTGTTAACATTTTAATGGCTTTCCAAACATGATGTGGAGTTAGCTCTCTCTGTTAGATGCCTAAGCTCTTAAATAACCCCGTATCTCCAGTACAGTAGCTGTTATTGTCATTTCATCTGATAGCAGACAGCGCTTCGTGTCGGCACAGGGAGCTAATTCATTGGTGTCTGCCTACACTTCTCCCCCCGCGCGATGGATGGATGGATGGTGGATATGAGCGGCCATTTTAATAGGCCATGCACCAGCAGTTTATTTCCGCCTTACTCCAAAGTGTTAGCTAGCGCTGCTTATTCTAATTCATCTATCTGTTCACGCTGCTACCACCCGCAAAATGAGAGTTGCTCCCAGTCTATTCTACTGAATAACGCAACTATAGAGGGGCTTGTTTTCGACCTTTCTACGTTGTTGAAGTATCACCGTGTTATCTGCTGCATACTTTGCTTTGTCACGCTCCAATCTCTCATCACGGACTGGTTTGTTCCTGTATTTTGACTGACTCCCAATGGACTACTACTGCTACTTGTACGATTCTCTACCAGTCTTTACCTGCTGCTTCTCTACAGATTGTTTCCAGTTAGTGTAGTGTACAGTTACTGAGAATCTACCTACTGCTTTAACCAATCCCACTCTCCAAGCAATTCACAGCACCCTGTTATATCTAGCCACAAAGTCCTCACCAGCTCACCTTTTTAGCCTGGTCCCAGATCTGTTTGTGCTCTTGCCAACCCCATTGCTGTCATTGTCAAGCCAATGAGTGACAAGGAGTTGGCACGATGGCACAAACAGACTGGCACTCAGGCTACCTTACAGCCTGGTCCCAGATCTGCTTTAGCTAACTCCTCTCAAATTGATTGTTGGTGGTAACGTTTTGACTTTTACAGGGTTCTCGTGTGACTGTATGATGATTATTGTAACTGTTGAAATGATTCATTGTTACTGTACATGACAGCAACCCTAGTCTGGGAACCAAGGCTTCTCACATTCTGTTAACAAGACCAGGTTTGAAAGGATGGCCCCACGAGACGACCCTAACCTTTACCTTAAATGCAGTGTAAGTACAGTGAAAAGTTGGTACAATACTTCTTACACTGTACAACCAACAGATCTGGGATCAGTCCAACTCACCATATGCAGTAGTTTGAGGTTGGTCCTGTGTGATGGTGACAGAAGGTTGTGATGTACAGTATTTAGACTTTGGACAACACAGAATAGTCATGAAACTGTCCACATGGAAACGCCACAGATTAAAGTGAATCTAATTTCTCACCTCCTATTCGTGTGCAGCCTTGTTCTTTCTTTCTCTCTTCCTCCTGCTCTCTTGTCTTCTCCAAACAGCCCATACACTCCTCCAGGGGCACAAGGTCAGCATCCCTTTTTTCCCCACTCTTTCTCTTTTCCTTTGTTGGGGAGGGAAGTTTTATTTAATGTATTTTCCCACTCTTTGCCCCCTGGACCTATTACGAATTTATAAAAGAAACATTATCTTGAATCATTTAATTCGGGGCAATTAAATTTTGAAATTCCCCATTCATAATGCATGGGCGCTCCAAGATAAAACCCCCTTTTAATCCTTGAATATATTATTATAATGGGGGTGGGCAGCGGAGAGAGCGGCAGTCCTGCACATGTCCAGTATTGTTAGTGCTCTCTGTGTCAGTAGCTTACTGTAGTGGGAAACCAGGGGGAAGCAAGGATGAGGAGGAGAGCGTGAGAGGATAGAAGGCCTGGGACCATCGACTCCAAAGTAATCCTTCGCCATGAATTATAAACTCAACTCCCTATAAATATACAATGGCAGCCACCACAGCCCAGCCCAACGCTTGGGCCCATTGTCATGCAAGTGTTTATTTACCAATAGCATCCCATCCTGTGTCCTGGTCTGACGTGGGGGTGGAGAAGAAGAGATGGCGGTTTTGGATGGGTGGTGGAGGATAGGAGGGGGGGATCAGGTGATTGCTGTGGTTGGGGATAATGGGAATGGGGGCATGTGGAGGGCAGGTCATCAGTGCATTTTAAGAGAACGTTTGAAACACGAAGTTGAAACATGCTAAGTGTCTTACAGTATAACATGGCTGGTGTGCAGTAGAGGGCTGTGCGCTGCAGTCCCGGGTTCTGCCTGTGTTCACGTATCTGGGTTATCAGAGGGCCAGCGGAAAGCCTTTTTTCCAGGGTCATGATCAGCTGACTCGGGGCAGAGGTCATAGTTCAAATGTTGCAGGTGGTGGGCTCTAATTCCATCACTTTTTCAGAGCCCAGTGTGACAAACACACTCACTCACCCATACACAAACGCGTGCATTCATACAGACGGACACAAGAACACGAGACACTCAACACTCAGGCATGCATATTCACACACACACATTCACACTTGAGACATTGCTTGTATGTTACAGTATCACGCACACACAGACAATTGACTCCACGGCGGAAACAGGTTTACCGTTTGCACTCAGGGTTGTGAGTCTATTGCGACCACATGAGTAAGAGATGATAGGATTGTACAGTGCTAAAAGCACAAGCGGCTGCTCACTGCTCAGCCCATAGCGCTTCTATAACCAGCTCCACTACTGCTAGTCAACCGCTGTCTGTCCACGCTTACAGGTACAGTTTGACTAGAGGTTAACCTGTAGGTAAATGTCTCTCACACACACACACACACACAGTGTTTTACAGTAGCTACGTGTTCAAATTGTTTTTATCACGCGCCGAATACACCTGAAAGTGAAATGCTAACTTACAAGCCCTTAACCAACAATGCAGAGTTAAAAAAAAAAAAAGACATTTGCTAAATAAATTCAAGGAAAAATAGTAACACAATAAAAAATAAATACTATATGCAAGGGTTACGGATGGAGCTCTGAGAGATCAGCATAAAGTTGCTGTCTTGTGGTTTAGACTCCCTTAACCCACCCCAACCTCGACCGAAATGATTGGCACCCTTGATAAAGATGAGCTAAAAAGAGTATAAAATAAATGATACAAATACTGAGCTATATTGTATGTTCCAAAACTGGGAAAATTATAGTGTTTTATACTAATACAATTGCTCAGAGAAAGAGATTGTATTATCAAGTGATAACAAAAAAAATCTCAAATATAGGGCTAAAGATGATTTGGCTCTCCTGTTTTCAGTACTGCATCACCCTCCCCTTGCGAGGATAATTACACTGAGCCTTTTTCTAAAAGGTTTTATGAGTTGGAGAACACTTTGGGAGGAATCTTAGACCATTCCTCCATACACAATCTTTCCAGATCCTTGATATCGTTTGTCTGCGCTTATGGACTGCCCTCTTCAATTCAAACCACAGGTTTTCAATGGGGTTCGAGTCCGTACACTGAGATGTCCATTACAAAATGTTGCATTTTTTTGTGGTCAATTAAAAAAAAATTGTGCATGGTTATTTTTTTTTTTAATGTATGCTTGGGGTTATTGTTTTGCAGGAAGATCAACTTACAGACAAGTTTCAGCCTCCTTTCAGAGGCAACTAGGATTTTGGCTAAAATGTCCTGGTACTCGGTCAAATTCATGACGCTGTTGACCTTAAGGGCCCCAGGACTAGTGGGAGCAAAATGGCTCCATAACATCAAACATCCACCACCACATTTTGCAGTAGGTATGAGGTACTTTTCCGCATATGATTCCGTTTTTCGACGCCAAACCCACCGCTGGTGTGTGTGACCGAAGAGCTCTATTTTCATGTCAAATAAAATGTGGTGGTGGATAGAGTTTGGTGCTATCCCTCCCTCACCTCATCCCAAACTCTGGAACGACGCATTCCAACCCCTGTCCTCCTCCACCCCTCTCACCCCCCGTCCCGTAGCATGAGTGAGCCTGCCTGAGCCTGAAGGCAGCATCAGAGCTCATAATGGAAGTGTCCATTTATTATTAAAGAGGGGGGGGGGGGTTGGAGGGACCCTGGCCTAGCGTGACCGGCTCGGGTCTCCATCTGCCTTATGGAAGTGACATGTGGAGAAAGTGATTGGCAAGCAGAGGATTGTGAGGTGAAAAGGGTGTGAATAACGTGTGGGGAAAGAGGGAGCGGAGTGCCTGAAATGCAAGAAGAGGGAGAGTGGGTGGGTACCCGCTCTCTTTCTCTGCCCCCCCCACCTCTCTTTCCCGTTTTAAGATTTAAACAGGTGAAATGATACCTACTACAGTAGCAGGATTCACCGCTAACAGATAAATAGGGATAGAGAGAAGGAAGGAGCAACTTGGGGATTCCAGGAATGAATTGAACAAGGGGGAGGAAGAGAGGAAGTGATGTCAAGATACACTGCATTCCATTTTGAGGTCCGATTATTTCGTCTCTTGAAATAGAGATGCGTGACGATTCGGTTTCTGTACACGAGTGTCAACAAAACATCACTTTGATCGGTTGCGTTGCACTGTATGTCCTTCTGTTACGTGGACACAGAAGAGCTCACACACATGCAAGCAACCCTATGCTCCCTCCACGGTGGAATAAATGGCCACCCTGCCAAGTTGCAGGAGTTCAAGCTGATTTGGTATTCCTCCACAGCAAGCTGCATTTAATCCTTAAGAGTTTGTTGATGCACCCGTTCATCACCCTAAGGTTCAGCAGTGGTGTAAAAAGTACCCAATTGCTAATGCAGTGGGAATGTTTAGAGGGGGAGTGAGTTGGTGGTGTTGGTGGTATGACAATATAGAAAGAAAATTTGACAAATAGAAAGACAAAAGGACACGAGAAGAGAGAATGACAATAGAGGCACGGGGGAGAGAGGTAGAGCGAATACGATGGACGGGTGAGTAAGGAAGAGTGGATGGAAGACGGCGAGGATGAGAATGAGAGCCCCCAAAGCAAGCTGGTCCTGGGGCTCTGTTCACAAACAGACCCCACAGAGCCCCGGAACAGCAACCCAATTAGACGCAACCAAATCATGAGAAAACAAAAAGATAATTACTTGACACATTGGAAAGAATTTACTAAAAACATTGGAAAGAATTTACAAAAAAACTGAGAGAGCAGATGAACAGAGATGGAGGGCTGGTGAAAATGGGCCTGTGCAACTCAGCTGAACGCAGATGCAAATGGAAGAATACCCGACCACTGTGAAAGACCCAAAATGAAGGAAGTCTTTGACTATGTACAGACTCAGTGAGCATAGCCTTGCTATTGAGAAAGGCTGCCGAAGGCAGACCTGGCTCTCAACATAAGACAGGCTATGTGCACACTGCCCACAAAATTAGGTGGAAACTGAGCTGCACTTCCTAACCTCCTGCCAAATGTATGACCATATTAGAGACACATATTTCCCTCAGATTACAGAGACCAACAAAGAATTTGAAAACAAATCCGATTTTGCTAAATTCCCATATCTACTGGGTGAAATACCACAGTGTGCCATCACAGCAACCAGATTTGTGACCTGTTGCCACAAGAAAAGGGCAACCAGTGAAGAACAAACACCATTGTAAATACAACCTATATTTATGTTGATTTATTTTCCCTTTTGTACTTTAACTATTTGCACATCATTACAACACTATATAGACATAATATGACATTTGTCTATTATTATTTTGGAACTTTGTGAGTGTAATGTTTACTGTAAATTGTTTGTTTATTTCACTTTTGTTTATCTATTTCACTTACTTTGGCGATGTAAACATGTTTCCCATGCCAATAAAGCCCTTAAATTGAAATTGAATTGAATGAGCAGAGAGAGGGAGACAGGGTGAGATTGAAAGAGAGATAGAGATGGAGACAGAGAGAGTGAGATGGATACTGAGAGAGAGCAGATGAACAGAGATGGAGGGCTAGAGAAAATGGGCCTGTGCAACTCAGCTGAACGCAGATGCAAATGGCATGCTGATAAGGGCCCATAAATCCAGAGTGTGTGACGTCTCTCCCTCTGCCGTGCTTCCTCGCACCCCCGCCTGCCCCCGACAGAAACACACTCAGGTCATCTGTCTGTACACCCCCACAGACCCCCCCCCCGCTCCTCCCCCAACAGTGAGACACCCTCTCACAGGAAAACGAGGGGGCTGTAGGAGAGGGTATGGAGGGGGGCCAACAAAATAATCTCAACATTCAACCAGGATAGGTGGACTGACTCGCACAGTTGTCCTCTCATCCTTTCCTTTTTTTTGTTTTTCAAGATTGCTCCTTTCTTCTCCATTATCAGGTTGAGCTGTGCCCCAGAAACACATGATGGAGAGGGGAGGAGTGCAAAAGGAGAGTGTGACCGTGAGAGAGAGAGAGACCCCTATTCTCCAGGTCAGAGAGGGAACAAATAAATGTGTTGGGCACAAGGAGCGCGGCTGGAGAGGAGGAGGGGGGAAGGGAGGAGAGGGGGAGCGGGTGGGGAGAGCGCACGGCAAGCCGACAGCTGATGAATGGCCGGGCAGGCTGTAAGTGACAATATGCAGACAAGCGAGATCATTTGCAAATGGATGCAGGGAGTGAGGGGGATAGAGAGAGAGAGGGAAAGGCAGGGGCAGGCGAGGGGAGGAGGAGAAGAGGGGTGAATGGGTTAACCCTATCCAGGCCCTGCCATCCTTCCTTTCAAGGAGAAAGGGGAGAGGAGGAGGAGGAGGAGGAGGAGGAGGAGAGCTCCCACCTGCCCAGAAGAGAAGGCTCATTTGTTTGTGTTGATGGAGAATTCTCTCTGCATTGGGCTGCATGCATGCAGAGAGACTAACGTAACTGTAGACTAATGTAACTGTAGACTAACATCACTGTAGACAAGCGTTACTGTAGACAAACGTTACTGTAGATTAACGTTAGTGTAGACAAACGTAACTGTAGGCTAATGTAACTGTAGACTAACATTACTGTAGACAAGCATTACTGTAGACAAACGTTACTGTAGACTAATGTAACTGTAGACTAACATCACTGTAGACAAGCGTTACTGTAGACCTATGTAACTGTAGACAAACGTTACTGTAGATTAACGTTAGTGTAGACAAACGTAACTGTAGGCTAATGTAACTGTAGACTAACATTACTGTAGACAAGCATTACTGTAGACAAACGTTACTGTAGACTAATGTAACTGTAGACAAACGTTACTGTAGACTAATGTAACTGTAGACAAACGTTACTGTAGACTAATGTAACTGTAGACTAACATTACTGTAGACAAGCATTACTGTAGACAAACGTTACTGTAGATTAACGTTAGTGTAGACAAATGTAACTGTAGACTAACATAACTGTAGACAAACGTTACTGTAGATTAACGTTAGTGTAGACAAACGTAACTGTAGGCTAACATAACTGTAGACAAACGTTACTGTAGACAAGCATTACTGTAGACAAACGTTACTGTAGACTAACGTTACTGTAAACAAATGTTACTGTAGACTAACATAACTGTAGACTAACATATCTGTAGACTAACGTTACTGTAGACTAACGTTACTGTAGACTAACGTTCCTGTGTAGGCTAACTTCTGTCTTCAAGGCTTTTCTTTGGATCAGGCTTTTGCAGATGTTTCTAGTTTAGTAGCCGGTAGAATAAACCTCCAGAGAGCAACCAGAAGAAAAGTCTGTCTTGTTTAATGTTTCCCTCTGAAATGGGGCCATTACATCCACTGTTGGTTGACAGTGATTTCTCCGTTCTATTCTGTTCCATTTTATTTTGCATTATATCCTATTTCAACTCTTGTTTCCCCATGGCGTGTAGAGTGGAAGTGCTGATGATGGAGTAGAATAGCAGGGGTGATCAGTATCAAATTAAGGTCTATTAGTCTAATAGTGATGGAATAAGTAGGGGCCAATATCCTGTCCAATCTAACATTCATCAGGCTTTCTCATAGCGCCACAGCTATGCTGCGTTACGCTCTCGTCCAATAGCATCTATATTTAACATCCACCAGACACACTCGACTACTCAATACATCACAGGCTCGCTGTGGGGGTGTGAACAGAGATGTGTGGGAGTGACGGTGTGTCTGTGAAGCGGACTCCGCTACGCAGCCATGGAAAGAAAACACGGAAGGAAATCAGAGAGAGAAACGACTGTGGGAACTATTATCACTGAGTGACTGTCAGGGTTAAGATAGTTCATTAGCCCATCTAAAGCCACCTTTGTCAGTCCAGTTGCGTTAGTGTTGTCATAGTCAGCGCTGTCCTCACTCTCTCTCTCTCCCTGTCTCTCTCTCTCGCTCTCACCCTCTCTCTGTCTCTCTCTCTCTCTCTCTGTCTCTCTCCCTGTCTCTCTCTCTCCCTGTCTCTTTTTCTCTCCTTGTGTGGTTACTGGCACCTGAAAACAACAAAGTACTCCTCAGTGTTTTCAAGTGTGTTTGTCATTCTTGAGCCACCTCTCTGGCCCCCTCTCTCCCCTATCCCTCCCTCCTCTCCAACTCTCCCTTCCCAGGCCTTAATTGACCCTGTAGAGTAAAATGAGGTGTGTAGGGACGGCTCCAGCGCTCCACTTAGGCACCTGACACGTAGATCAATCACTGTGTTGATCCTAATACCCTTAACAAGGTGTGTCTGCATTCAGAGGACATCTGTGTCTGCCCTTACCGTTGCCACCGTCCCTGTCGACACGCGCGCAGGCACACGCACATAATGTACGCATCCCAGGAGGCTGCTGAGGGGAGAACGGCTCATAGTAATGGCCGGAACGGAGCCAATGGAATGGCGTCAAAGATCATGTGTTTGTATTTGATACAATTCCACGTACTCCGCTCCAGCCATTACCGCGAGCCCCGTTCTCCCCAATTAAGTTTAAGTTGCCAGCGACATCCTGTGGTATGCATGCAACCACGTACACACACACACACACACATCAGGGTGTCCTTTCTTTGCATGTGACTGCGGTGGTTGGCGGTGTTTGATGGATCTGGTGAGCTGGTGTTTGTAATGGTGGTTCCTGTACTACACACAGGGCTAGCCATGAGGATCTGTCCTCTCTGTGAGATATGGGTTGTGTGTGTGGTCGGATGGACCTCTACGAGGGTATCTGGTTCTCTGATTGGCAGAGATTGTCACAATAGCGTAATACCCACCGGGTACAGACGTCACTTCTAATTTTGATTTTGTTCAGTTGTCAACGAACGTAAATTCAGCGCGAAATCAACCAAACAATTCACCATATATTTGGATTTAGGTAAAAAGTTGGAAATTCCCTTACTTACTTTTTGCAAATCTAATCAGTTGTCAACATTGATTCAACGTCATCATATCACATTTTTTGGGTTGAAATGATGTGGAAACAGCGTTGATTCTACCAGTTTTTGCATAGAGTACATTACTGTTTTAAGCAAAAACATGGTTTTAATGTACATCTTCCACATAACATTAGTGTGTAATCTACATATCCCTGCTCTCGTCTAACTGAAACTGCCACCAAGATGAAAAACAAACCCACTATGAAAGCCCAAATCTAATTAGAAAGAGACAAACTAATATGACATTTCATTTTGATAAATAATTCCAGCTCCTGAAGTCCCTGGAGGCTTCGCCCGAAGCAGATCAAACTTTTCTAATGCTCTTAAAACGCTCCTCCGTTTTTTATTGATGGCATTTTATAGTTTATAGACTTCGTTGCTTCGAGATCCCCTGGAAATACTTCATTGTATCTGATGCAGGCTTGCTGTAATATCATTTGTGTGTGTGTGTGTGTGTGTCCGTGCATCTGTGGAGGTTTTCCCCCCTCTGTGTTTCTGCAATAACAGAAGTGTAATCTCTCTCCTCTTGTAAATAAAACTGAATTTAGTCTTGGTCTGTCGAGCAGAGCGATGTTTGGACCAAGAAAACCATGTATCTAAATGTAAACACACTATTTGGGCTCCCTATTCTCTACTCTGTGTGTTTTTGTGTATTTCTTTGTTTCTATGTGTCTGTTTGTGTGTGCGTGCGTGGACTTGTGTGTTACGGTTTGAGCGTGTATTTGTGTGTGTGTGTATGCGTACGTATTTTCCATGCCTCTCTTCCCCCTCTCTCTCTCTCTCTCTCTCTCTCAGGATGCATGTCAGACAGGTCCACATGGAGCTCCTGGATGCTTAGTGTCTTAGTGACCAGTCTTAACAAGGCCACAGCCTTCTCCTGAGAGGGCTTCTCCAGAGGCCATGCTGCCTTAATGCCCTGTAAAATAGAGAGAGAGGTATTAAAAGAGAACGAGAGAGAGGGGACAGAGGAGTGATTATAGGCTTGTGGTCGGAATTTGCCCAGAGGGGTTGATGTCAGGTTGGTAGACCTGGTATCCTCTGTTACTCCCCCCCCCCCCCCCCCCACTCCTTCGCTCTATCCTTTCAACCTTCCTCCAATCTTCCCAACCTTCCATCACCTTCGCTCTTCATCCCTTCTTTGACCTCCATCCCTCCTGCGTTACCTATCCTCTACTGCTTCCCCCTCTCCCTTCTCTCTCCATTTCCTCCATCCCTCCATCCCTCTCCTCTGGTGCAGACATTGGGCCTGACAGTCAGGCTGCTGGGCAGGCAGGAGAGCCACCGTGCCACAAGCCATCTCGTCTCCTCCTCGGCCCCCAACACACACACACATATCCCCTTCCCCCTCGCTACTCTCCGTCCACCTGAGCAGCCATGACCATCGCCTGTCACCACGGTAACTCATACAGCGTTTCGATTCGCCCCCCGAACAGGTCAGAGGGGCAGCGGTGACAGAAAGTCGGGGGGTGGGGGTTTGGGCAGGAGGGAAGAGAGGAGAGCACGTGCACACGCGCACGAACACACACGCGCACAAACAAACACACACACACGTTGCTGTACGGTGGTGGCAGCCAGGTCTGCGGTTTCTAGGTCAGGGACCAGGGTTGGGGACTGATGGAGATGAGAAGGGACACCAGGACAGCGCTGGCCTTTTACCGTGGGCCTGGCCCCGTAACGTCCCAGCACACCGTCCAGGCCCAGCAGTGTGTGTGTGTGTGGAGTGAGCAGTGGAGATGTGAGGGGATCAGACCTGATATGAGGTGATTTTGTCGTCTCTTTACTTCTAGCAGAGTGACGAGCAGGGACAGGGAGAGGACAAGGAGTGGAGAGGGCCGACGCTCTGCATCCAGGGGAGTACGCTCGGCTGGACGGACAAACTAGAGGTGATCGCCCAGGGAGGGACTGGAGAGGACAAGGAGTGGAGAGGACCGACGCTCTGCAGCCAGGGGAGGACGCTCGGCTGGACGGACAAACTAGAGGTGATCGCCCAGGGAGGGACTGGAGAGGACCGCAAGTTCACACCCTGATTGAGGTTATGACAATCGAAGCCAAACCACTCTCGCTACAGTGTCTTCATTGAATGTTTGAATTGGATCTAAGTGATCCTAATTCTCTCCCATTATCTACTTGCTGATATGGCAGCATTACAAGGCCCTGTTGACATATAGCCTAGCACTCATTATTGCTTGATTAAGGACTACTTTACCAGGCAGGCTGCTGAACTGTACACACACACACAACCCATCTATTATTCACTATGCCATTCATATTTAACTGTGCTTTCATATGGGCTGAATCATAACCTTTTCTATGGGAACATACAGTACAGTGTTACCTCTGCTGCTCAGTAGGAGAGGCATGGGACCAACAGTAAACTAACAGAGCTGGACTCTAATAAACTTGGTGTGTGTGTGTGTGTGTGTGTGTGTGTGTGTGTGTGTGTGTGTGTGTGTGTGTGTGTTGGCATGCCTATGAGCCCATGTCTGTGTCTATTCATTTGGTATATTCATACATTTGTTATGTTCATATATTTGTTCCTATTCTATTATCTTGAAGGAGAGAGGACTGTGGAGAGAGGACTCACCAGAAGGGTTTATTTGACCAGGAGAGGGCAGCGGTGGAGTCAAAGAGCTTTAATTAGTAGTGTTACGGTCACTGAGGCATAGCAGAGTCAGCAAGAGAGGGGGAGAGTTTTTTTTCACTTTAGTTTATTGTTTTTTCATTTGCTTTGGCAATGTTTCCCATGCCAATAAAGTTTCCCAGAGAGGGAGAGGGAGGGAAAGAGTGTGGCTGTTACAGTGAACGTATTAGCGCCATACTGGCGGTCACGAGTCATGGTTGCAGTCAAATTCCACGTGACCGTTTATTCACAGTAATTAGGCTTCTCCAAGCTCTGATGCTGCTGATGGTCATTAGTAGCCTACCAAACTTGCTAGCTGACTCGTACTCAGCACTCTATTGTCACCCTGACTACAAATGTTTTCGAAAATCGAATCAAACACTTCATGAGAGCCCATGAGGTAATGTTGCGCAACATGTCTGCAGGCTATGCAATTGCGTGAGAAAACAGTGATGGCCTCTATTAGAAAGAGGAGGATACCATCAGCTTTCTATAGTTTAAGCCTACTATATTTATTTCTCAACTGTCCTAATATTAAGCACATTGCTTGTCTTTACAACAGGAGTATAGACTACCTGGCTGGCATGAAAAGGAACCACGGGAAAAGCGTCCTCCATTCACTATTTAAGTGCATAGATGACATGTATTTTTTTTTCTTCCCATGCCCCTGTTCCGAGACAGGCACATGATAATGGTCTATTCTAAATCAAAACGAATTACATAAATGTATTATTTAGCATATGTAAAGACAACATTAAATTAAGAATAGTCTGATGGGTGACAATATTAGCCTATCACTTGTGAATGGTGTATTATCACCTGTGAATGGTGTATTATCACTTGTGAATGGTGTATTATCACTTGTGAATGGTGTATTATCACTTGTGAATGATGCCCAGTGTGTACAGTAACGCAAGAAACAGGGCACACCTCCTGTAGCCTAGCCCATAGGCCTATATGTTTTGAAAAGGTTTGTATCACATCTAAAGTGACCAAATAACTTCTTAAAATGAAGCCTATTAATCCGCTTTACAACCGGTGAAGAGCCTAATTGGGATACATAGAGGGCGCAGAGTTTCAAGTTTGGGGAAGATCATTTTCACCATAAAAATACGCCTCTGTAATAAAGCATACATGCATAATTGTATTTGCGGTCACTTTTGAGAACAGTGTTTTCCCTCTAATTGATTGCATTTTGGAACATTCGCGCTTATAGCCTACTGCCGTGTGCTCATTGCTGCTCTTATAATGTGAAGAAATCTTGTTAGCTGACAAAAAGTTTGCTGAATGTGGACACTTCTAACAATATACACCGCGGAATTCGATCAGTGGCAAATTTTGCGTCCCCAATGTGTCTGTCTTCAATGGTAGCCTACTTCTTTGCTGAAATGCCTGTGAGAAGAACCTGATCACTTGACGGGCATTGGCTAATAAGAATTGATATACACTATCTTTCAAAAGTTTGGGGTCATTTAGAAATGTCCTCGTTTTTGAAAGAAAAGCTATTTTTTATGTCCATTATAACATCAAATTGATCAGAAATACAGTGTAGACATTGTTAATGTTGTAAATGACTATTGTAGCTGGAAACGGCTGATTTTTTATGGAATATCTACATAGGCGTACAGAGGCCCATTTATCAGCAACCATCACTCCTGTGTTCCAATGGCACGTTGTGTTAGCTAATCCAAGTTTATGATTTTAAAAGGAGAAAATATCCTTTCTATTTTATTCAGCTATGTTCAATTGTATTCTTCATACTATCAAATACACAAAAATAATGCCACAGAATTCTAAACAAATCTTGTTTGCTAGATGAACTAGTGTAGCCTACAGCCATATGGCATAACCATATCAGGGCCTTAGATAAGGACATACAGAGTATGCTGTTCTGTTCATCTGAAATCCACTACATTTTCTTCATATCATGTTTCTTTAGACCTGTATAAAATAAAGAATGGTTTTATTGTGATGGGCTATATTAAATGGATTTATTAGACTTTTTAAAACATTTAAAACATTTTTAAAATCAGTGGCTTGTAGGTAATGCATGGAAGCCAGGAGATGCTAAACGTGTTTTTGTTAATTAACTGTCAACTACCATGAGACCGGCAGTTATTTGCTTGACAATCACTGGCTAACAAAATGTCTTGACCGCCACAGTGCTAGGAGGGAGGGAGGGAGGGTGGGAGGGAGAGAGAGATGTACAGTTTCACTGTATTCATATAGTATCACAGAGGGAGAAGTAGAGAGAGAGATGTATAGTTTCACTGTATTCATATAGTATCACAGAGGGAGAAGTAGAGAGAGAGAGATGTATAGTTTCACTGTATTCATATAGCATCACAGAGGGAGAAGTAGAGGGAGAGAGATGTATAGTTTCACTGTATTCATATAGTATCACAGAGGGAGAAGTAGAGAGAGAGATGTATAGTTTCACTGTATTCATATAGTATCACAGAGGGAGAAGTAGAGAGAGAGAGATGTATAGTTTCACTGTATTCATATAGTATCACAGAGGGAGAAGTAGAGGGAGAGATGTATAGTTTCACTGTATTCATATAGCATCACAGAGGGAGAAGTAGAGAGAGAGATGTATAGTTTCACTGTATTCATATAGTATCACAGAGGGAGAAGTAGAGAGAGAGAGATGTATAGTTTCACTGTATTCATATAGCATCACAGGGAGAAGTAGAGGGAGAGAGATGTATAGTTTCACTGTATTCATATAGTATCACAGAGGGAGAAGTAGAGGGAGAGAGAGATGTATAGTTTCACTGTATTCATATAGCATCACAGAGGGAGAAGTAGAGAGAGAGATGTATAGTTTCACTGTATTCATATAGTATCACAGAGGGAGAAGTAGAGAGAGAGATGTATAGTTTCACTGTATTCATATAGTATCACAGAGGGAGAAGTAGAGAGAGAGATGTATAGTTTCACTGTATTCATATAGTATCACAGAGGGAGAAGTAGAGGGAGAGATGTATAGTTTCACTGTATTCATATAGTATCACAGAGGGAGAAGTAGAGAGAGAGATGTATAGTTTCACTGTATTCATATAGTATCACAGAGGGAGAAGTAGAGAGAGAGATGTATAGTTTCACTGTATTCATATAGTCTCACAGAGGGAGAAGTAGAGAGAGAGATGTATAGTTTCACTGTATTCATATAGCATCACAGAGGGAGAAGATTGTAGACTCGTATCTACCTATGACTGATGCAGCTGCGCTACTAGCTTTGATTATTGAGTTCCAGGGCAAAAATCAAAACATGCACCCAAGGGGGGCACCAGGAACGAGTTTGGGAATCCCTGGGTTGAGCACAGGATAACTGATCTAATCTCCTCCTGGATATCGCACACACACCGCCCGGAGAGAGGCGGAGCCTCTGGTCGCTCCAGGCTGGGTGTGTATGTGTGTGTAGGTTGTCTTGCTTGGTGCATCCAGGCTGTGGGCTGTAGCTGTGTAGGAGTGACATTGACATGGTAGAGAAAGCTCAATGACATAGCGCCCGTTTGCTGTTCTCCCCTCCGCTGTAGCGCCGCTGCTGTCCATGCCGCCAGCCAATGGGCCGGTGATGAATCGTGGGGCCAGCGAGAGACGGGGTAGAGAAGGGGGAAATGTGAAACAAGCAGATAGGGACTGGAGGGGGACGTGGGCCGGGCTGAGGGGGTGGAGGGTAACCTGGAAGAGACGGAGGGAGGGAGAGGGGTATGGAGGGAAGACGGGGGAGAAAGAAAGAAAGGGAGGGAGAGGGGGATGCGATAAGGAAAAGTATGAAGGCAATCTTTCAAAGTGCTGATGGTGCTGGATGGGGTTTGGAGAGCGCTGGAACTGCTGTCTCCTATGGCAACGCCATTATTCACCATCAGATCTGTGTGTGTGTTACAATGTGTATGTGTGTGTAAACTGTCCCCCACTAACACTGACCCCCAGGTAGTAATCCTTCTGTCCAAACAGAAGCAGCAGGGAGGCCAGGTCCAGTTGGGTTTGACACTGTCACGGCCCACCAGTGACACACTGAACCAATCACACCCCCCCCCTTTAGCCCCTCAATTCTGTTCCTGTTTCATATTTGTATGCTTCATTGGGAAGACTGCGGAGCTATTTTAGAGGGACGTACAGAGAGAAATCAAGTTAGGGCGTAAGTGGGGATCGAACCCCCGCACCTGGATCAGCGTCCGATACACAGCCAATCAAATCTTCCTGTTAGAGAAAGGGATTCTTTCAACAACATACAGTAGTTTAGCTCTGAAATTACACCTTGGTTTTTAAGTGTAGCTACAAAGCCCTCCCGACAGACTGTGTGTGTGTGTGTGTGTGTGTGTGTGTGTGTGTGTGTGTGTGTGTGTGTGTGTGTGTGTGTGAGTCACTATGAATGGATTTAAATGGATTGCTTGTAATTGCATCATGATGACTCCCCTCAATAGTATAAACTGTCTGATGACACGCGCGCGCACACACACACACACACACACACACACAGAGCTGCTCTCATGTAAATGAAGGCCGTATTTACCTCTGAGGGGACTGTTCGCTGCTGTTATCAGGTTGAACTATAGGTGAGTCTTGTGTTAGGCCAGCCACAGATGCAGCCAACCCTATCCATCACGGTAGCTCTGTCTCTCGCTACACACACACACACAAGCATGCACATACGCACACACGTGACACACAGACAACCCGAGTTCCAGCCCAGTCGGATATTCATCAGGGGAGTGACAACGAGGTCCTTGCTCTGCCACACATTTAAATATGTGTTGAAATAATATGGTAACAACGTTGATTTGGTCGTCTTATAAGCTTAAGGTCGGCTCAAGACGCAAAAACACTCAAGTGGCTGTTGGGAATTCTCCTCCACTGTCCTGACCTAAGAGTGGAAACAAGAGGTCCATCTCCTTGTCATTTCAATATGAATACGGACGCCACGTTGACTTTGTAACCCCAGGATCTAAACTCCAAACATCACGACGACAAACCACTGAGTGACAAATTGAAGAAGTCAAAGGTAGGACACACCCACACCTACATGGCACACGTTAATCCAACATGGAGTTAGTTTGTGTAACTGTTAGTGGCATACATGTCCGGGGGTATCATCGGATGGGGCCACAGTGTCTTCTGATCCCTCCTGTCTCAGCCTCCAGTATTTATGCTGCAGTAGTTTATGTGCCGGGGGGCTAGGGTCAGTCTGTTTCATCTGGAGTATTCTCTTGTCTTATCCGGTGTCCTGTGTGAATTTAAATATGCTCTCTCTAATTCTCTCTTTCTCTCTTTCTTTCTTTCTCTCGGAGGACCTGAGCCCTAGGACCATGCCTCGGGACTACCTGGCATGATGACTCCTTGCTGTCCCCAGTCCACCTGGCCATGCTGCTGCTCCAGTTTCAACTGTTCTGCCTGCGGCTACGGAACCCTGACCTGTTCACCGGACGTGCTTGTTGCACCCTCGACAACTACAATGATTATTATTATTTGACCATGCTGGTCATTTATGAACATTTTAACTTCTTGACCATGTTCTGTTATAATATCCACCCGGCACAGCCAGAAGAGGACTGGCCACCCCTCATAGCCTGGTTCCTCTCTAGGTTTCTTCCTAGGTTTTTGGCCTTTCTAGGGAGTTTTTCCTAGGGAGTTTTTCCTAGCCACTGTGCCTCTTTCACATGCATTGCTTGCTGTTTGGGGTTTTAGGCTGGGTTTCTGTACAGCACTTTGAGATTTCAGCTGATATACGAAGGGCTATATAAATAAATTTGATTTGATTTGATACATCGCGTAGACACACAGACAGAAACACTTTGTTCACAACAAAACTCCACAAGCTACAGTAGAGGTTGGTTCACGATGCTAGAGGGATGAGGGAGCCACAAGAGTAACAACAAGAGAGGCTTGTTGAAACGAGAAAACTAACATTTCTTAAAGCCCACCACTGTATGTCTAATACAACACTGTTTTTATTTCACGAAAATGATTCCAAATATTTTTTATAATTTATTTTCCTGAGCCTCCTTTTACCATTGAAGTGCTCAATCTCATCGTGTGGGCGTGTTGATACAAATTGAAATATATTTACATATACACCCTGATTGGTGGATAGGATCATCTAGACTCAGGGGTCCCCAATTACATTCAGCCATGGGCAGATTTTTCTTTGAGCGGATGGTCGCGGAGCCAGAACTTTGTCCAAAAGCCACTCCTCTGTTGTCTTCTCCCAGTCCCTGCCGCTGAAAAACATCCCCACAGCATGATGCTGCCACCACCATGCTTCACAGTAGGGATGGTGACAGGTTTCCTCCAGACGTGGCACTTGGCATTCAGGCCAAAGAGTTCAATCTTGGTTTCATCAGACCAGAGAATCTTGTTTCTCATTGTCAGAGTCCTTTAGGTACCATTCGGCAAACTCCAAGCGGGCTGTCATGTGCCTTTTACTGAGGAGTGGCTTCCATCTGCCACTCTGCCATAAAGGCCTGATTGGTAGAGTTCTGCAGAGAGAGTTGTCCTTCTGGAAGGTTCTCCCATCTCCACAGAGGAACTCTGGTCAGAATGACCATCGGGTTCTTGTTCACCTCCCTGACCAAGGCCCTTCCCCCGATTGCTCAGTTTGGCTGGGAGGCCAGCTCAAGGAAGAGTCTTGGTGGTTCCAAACTTCCTCCATTTAAGAATGGATGGCGGCAGCGTAGCCTAGTGGTTAGAGCGTTGGACTAGTAACCGAAAGGTTGCAAGATCAAATCCCCGAGCTGACAAGGTACACATCTGTCGTTCTGCCCCTGAACAAGGCAGTTAACCCACTGTTCCTAGGCCGTCATTGAAAATAAGAATTTGTTCTTAACTGACTTGCCTAGTTAAATAAAGGTTAAATAAAAAAATGATGGAGGCCACTGTGTTCTTGGGGACCTTCAATGATGCAGAAATGTTTTGATGCTCTTCCCCTGTGCCTCGACACAAGCCTGTATCTGAGCTGTAAAGACAATTCCTTTGACATCATGGCTTGGTTTTTTCTCTGACATGCACAGTCAACTGTGGGACCTTATATAGACAGGTGTGTGCCTTTCCAAATCATGTCCAATCAATTGAATTCACCACAGGTGGACTCCAATCAAGTTGTAGAAACATCTGAAGGATGATCAATGGAAACAGGATGCACCTGATCTCAATTTTGAATCTCATAGCATACTTATGTAAATAAGGTATTTATTCTTTCTTTCTTTTAAGAAATGTGCCAAAATCGATGAATAAAATGTTTTATTTAATCCATTTTAGAATAAGGCTGTACCGTAACAAAATGTGGAAAAAGTGAAGTGGTCTGAATACTTTCCGAATGCGCTGTACACAGACATGCACCTACACAGACATGATGCACATACACAGACATCATGCACATACACAGACATGATGCGTGCAGTCAGGCTCAAAGGTCTATATTATTTAAACACATTCAGCTATTTGCCAAATATGGTAACATATTACAAATGCTCAGGCCTATTTAAATGAGAAGAGTGGCTTTCTGGGGGAGTTTTAGAGGTGATTTTAACTTGTCCCAACTTTTCCGTTAAGTTTGTCACATGGGAACGGCGACAAGGTTGGCAGGCACTTTATCGCCGATCCACAACAGGAGCACGTAATAGGCGCGCCAAGATGGAGAAGGGAAAAGCTGCAATAACAAGGCAGGAATAGAGGCTGAATAGGAGGGCTGAGGAGAAGGAGGAAGAAAAAGAAGAAGAAGGTAATTGTTGGGAATGTGGGGCCTTTGGCAGCTTCTCTATCTGATGCCAGGGTTTTGCGTGTTTTTGTTATTTTGAGGACTGAGCACAAATCTGTTTTCTCTCCCTTTCTCCCTCTCTCCCTCTCTCTCTCTCTCTCCCCTCTCTCTCCTGGGAGCAGTGGAAGTATGCCTGCCCTACCGACCATCCGACTGCCAAATTCTCTCTCTCCTTCTCTCCCTCTCTCCCCCCTCTCTCTCCTGGGAGCAGAGGAAGTATGCCTGCCCTACCGACCATTCGACTGCCAAACTAACTGATTTAGTCACACTCTTTTGCCATTTTTCTTCTCCAACAATCACATTTAGTCCCGCTGTTTCCACTGGCCAGGCCGACCACGTCCCGCTGGGGTTCCCCCAATGGAGAGGGGCTTCCTAAAGAGATCTCCTGGCCCCTTGGCGTCCCCAACAATGTTTATTTCTCATTTAGCGGGGTCGGAGAGCGCTTGGCCCCGGCCTCCTGGTCTGGGCGTGGATAGTCTGGATACTGACACAAAGCTGGAAGCATGGAGCATCCTGGAATATCCAGACAGCTTTATATCATACATCTTTATTATCACAGCATGGTCTTTGTCCCAAATAAGACCCTATTCCCTATGCAGTGCACTACTTTGACCAGAGGCCTATGATCAAATGTAGTGCACCATATAGGGAATAGGGTGCCATTTAAGACTCATTCTTTAACTTTTATTTTCCTTTTCTAGTTGAAAAGGGAATGAAAGGGCACATTCCTTTACTGGAGACATGGGCCACCTCTCTCTCTCTCTTTTAACTTTGTCATACAGGCCAGTAATGTGGAGTGAATGCAATGTCATTGACCCTTTGTATTTTCAAGTATTGTCATGGCATAGTTATAGTTAAATAAAGGTTAAATAATTATATTTTTTAAATGGCAGCATCATGGTATGGGTATGCATGTCACCAGTAGACTCTATAAAGTTCGAGGAAACCCTGCCTGGTCTTCTGAATACCTAACCCTGGGATAGTTTTATTTTTCAGCAGGACAATAACACACATGTTTATGCCAAAGATACACCTGCATGGCTTTCCAATAGGTGTTTAGTGTTCCTGAACGGTGCAGTCTCAGTCCTGACTTAAATCTGCCTGAAAATCAGTGACATGGTTTGAATATTGCTGTACGTCAATTTACTGAGCTTGAGCAATTTTGACAAAAACAATGGATATAGGCCGAGTGTACAAAACCATGAACACGGCTCTTTCCATGACAGACTGACCAGGTGAATCCAGGTGAAAGATATGCGTAACTCAATATTAGGAAGATGTTTTCTACACTAAGTGTATGTGGCCCTAAGAGTTGTGCAACGTTGGTAGAATCGTGTTCAAAATGTTTCCAGATGTAATGGCTGCCAAAGGTGCTTCTAACAAGCATTAACTCTGGGGTGGTAAGACATATATGCAATCAAGAGGCCTATGGTCAAAAATGGTGCACCATCTAGGGAATGGAATGTAGTCCTGAACTTATTTCCCTTCTCTAGCTGAAAATGGAATTAAAGGGCACCTTTATTTACTGGAGAGATGGGGCCATTTCTCTCTCACTGTGTGCATGTGTGTGGGACAGAGAAGGAGCGCTGTCAAAATGTGTAATCAATTCAATCAAACAGCCTACGTCAAATGAGATCAGTCTGTATGGACTCAATAGGTTACAACAATAAAAACGGACTATTTCTGTTCCATTCCACACAATAAAAAGAGGGGGGGGGGGAAACAACAGAATAAGCACATGAACGCGTTATGACATCACAAGGCAGTCTCATAAATAAAGCTGGTAATTGAATGGATATCTAATTACTCTGTAAAGACACTTCTGGCTCTGTGAGCTCAAAATGCATCGTTTTTTTTTTAGGTTGTTTTATCCTCGTTATATCATTAATCGGTGATAATGACCAACACATATATTAACTAACAACCAGCCCCATCCCATCCAGATGAGTTCATTTTAATACCATTATTTAATCCTAAAATAAACACCCCAAACCTTCTCGATAAAGACTAGAGAGCGTCAATTGGAGAGCTCTTAATGAGAGCTTGGGATTCAGTACAACTGAGCAGAGCAGGGGAATGTGTTCACTTGTTCGAAATAAACCTATCATTAGCATTTTCCCTTTAAAAGGTATCATTTCAACTTTGATATTCTTAATTGTGCTTGAGGGCTTGTTCTCTGCTCGCCTTCTCCCCCTCAAACACTTGAAACTCTCTTCGACTCATGTGGAGAACGTCTTGGGAGCGCTCTTTAACTCTTTAAAGGTTACTTTTAATTCTCAACGTCTATTATAGGAACGGTGTAAAAAAAAAAAGACATTTAACATACACGCACAGTAAGGAGGACACCCAGAGTGAATATTATTTCAGGGCAGGTAATGTTTAAAATCAACCTGCTATCTATTAATTTGGCTACAGTGTAGTCACTGTCTGGGAGCTTAGGCAAAGACATGTAGCTGTAACACAGACCAGACAGGCAAACACAGAGAAATTAAAGTGATCAATCATACTTAACATTGACTTTCAAATGGACTCAGTCAGACAGTTCTAGAACAAGGGAAATTGTAGTATTCCACTGAAGACAAGAAACAAGACCATTCTTCTTGTCCCTTCTTCCCTTTCATCCAGAGAGAAGGGGTGGGGTGTGGGGTACCAGGAACGGTGGTAGAGGGGAGCGGAGGAAGGGGGCCCAAATTGCGGCTAGCGAGCTAAGCCTGCTCTGAGCAGTGGGTGCGTAGATAGAGGCCTGTAATTTGCATGTGGCAGCTGCTAGCCAACAGAGGGTACTGTTGCATAAAAAGTCTGTCTGGGAGACATTACATGGCTATAGAGGAATTAGCACTATCACATTCATATCTCCCAGCACTGTTACCAGTGCAATAAAAAAATCTAATAGGGGCTAATATTTAAGTACTCCCTCTAGCTATATCTATGGAACTATGGATTCTAAAGTATTTATACTCTCTCTCTCTCTCTCTCTCTCTCTCTCTACCTCTCTCTACCTCTCTCTACCTTTGTCTACTAACATTGAATTGTTTCACACGATATTCTGGAGGGAAGCGTCAAGTCCTCTGAGGGAGAGTGAAAAACACTGAAAGTTGACGATGATCCATTCCTATTACATAAACAACAATGGGTGAAAACAAGTGTTTCTAAAACCCCATGACTCTAAAGCTCTGTTGAATTTCTTCTCACTGTTCTGTAAAATGAGTCTCTCCCATTGCACGTCTCGCCATACTGCCAACTTGCATCTGGACAAATAAACATGGATATTAGCGGGCCCGTTCCTGAAGTTGTTCTTAGGAACGAAGAGTTCTAAAGAATCCTAAGGACACCTCTATGTCCCGTAAATGATCCTCTAATCGCCAGCTAGAATCATTAGCCCAGAGAAATGGCTTATTTAGCATTAGCATAAAACCCAAACACTGCATATACTATATATGCAAATGAAATTAGGGGGGAAAAACAGGACATTTACATCCAGGAAGTGTCGACGTGGCGACATCCCCATAACTTATAACACTGATTGTCCTCAGCTCAGAAAGGAATTGGCCCTGGAACTTTCAATAGGGAGGAAATGATGCAACAGAGAGGTGACTGACTGCACCTGCCCAGCGTGGGTCTGAGTAATGAACCAATCAGAGAGCAGAAGGACGAAGAGCACATTCTGAGAGTCCCGCGAAGCCATGCATGGTAGCCAAGTCACAAATGGACAGTTCATTTCTTCTTCTTCTTCTTAATCTGGATGATGTTGTTGAAATGGTCTGATGAGAACATTTCACTCTGCCCTACTGTGATTACAGTTTGATGCCCAAATATAGAAGTTTTGCCAGTTGCTGACCTTTCACACTTTAATGAGACAACAGGAGTGTTTCTATCATTCCATTACATTCCACAAATGTAGGCCCTTTCACTGACCACTGCCTCCACTACAGTGATTCGCCAAGAAATCAGTACTAATCCTAAACTCATATGTTACTTCCCATAACACCTAAAACCATTGGCATATACTTAAAGTCTTAAACATGACAATGATTTACATTTCAACGTAATGCCTTCAGCTAAGTAATACAAGGACAAAGCTGTTGGATACATCCTTACAAATAGGTGGTGGGTGTTCTGTTATACATATGATAAAGACATCATTTGGAAGAACCTGCAATCCTCGCTTTTTATTGTAAATGAGCATGAAAACGTCTATTTATATCCTCCCACTGGTGCTGCTGTATGGAGGGAAGGAGGAAAGCGCTTGGCTCCGAGTTTGTCAAGCTGCTACTGAACACAGCTGAAGCTCGAGGCCCCAGCCAAGACTAGCCGCGAAGAAAGGAAAGGGACTGGTATCGACAAAGAGAGAGAAAGAAAGCGAGAGAGAGGGAGAGAGAGAGAGAGAAAGACGAAGAAGAAGGGAAGAGCACTCAAGGCGATGTGGAGGACTAAACAAAGTAACAAAGTCCATTCATTGCGGGCGCGGAGGTGGTGTTACACTCTGCAATAGCGGCAGTCTGTCTCAATGAGCAATGGGCCACTAAGGCTTATAGAGGCGTATTTCATGGTTCCTCACCAGATGAGAAGATCCGTGAGGCTTGACAACACCTGGCACGGGAACAAACCCTTCTCTCCCCCTAATCTAGATGTGAGAGGGAGGCTCAGCTAGTGGGCCGCGTCGTGAACGCACCGGGGATAAAACCCTGGGATAGCAGGCCTTTGGATTCCCCTGCGATCATCAGAGAGATGGAGGAGAGATGAATACCTGACCCGGCCCCACTTGGAGATAAATATGCAGAAAGCATCTTGAGACGGAGCGGCGTGAAGCTGTGATGCATGGATTAAAACACAGCCAGAGGGAGAGAGAATGGAAGTTGAGGAAAGGGGTTTGCAGGGGGTTTGCCCACAAATCCAGCTAGGATGATGTGGCGATGGGTGTTAAGTAGCTAGAAGAGTAGGCATAATCTTGAGGCGTGAGCCGATCAACGTGATAGAAACGTGGAGAGCAAAGGATGACCGGCAAGTTTTCTTTTGACTTTTGACCTTTCATGCATGTCTAGTGAAACAAAAAATCCCACTTCTCTTTCTGATGCCTAGTGATTCCCTCCACTAGGAAACATCTTTGAAATGTTATTTTTGTTGTTGTTGTACAAAGAGAATCCCTTACACCACATATAGCCCATTAGTATAGGTCACGTTTTAAAAAGCCGAGATAGATAGCACTGCTAGGTTGAAAGTTGAGTGAGAGTGTTGGGAGAAATATTACCACTCAGCATCATAGTCTAGATCAAAACCAGATGCACCACAGCACAGACATAGTGTCTCAAATGACACCCTATTCCCCACATAGTGCCTTTCTTTTACCCAGAACAGACCCACTCTACATTGTGTTGATTATTTTGCAAACCCCCCTCCCCACCTCTTTAATTCAATTAATTCCTAATGTCTTCTTTAGAACCCCCCCCACCCCCATCCCACACACACGAACACACACCATTATCCATATCCTCTCTCTGTCACTGTGACCACTGCCTTGCTTTCTCCCTGCCAGCCTCACTGCCAGCCAGTCTGTCTGTCTGCTTGTCTGTCTTCCTCTCTCCCCTCCCCGCCTGCCTCTATCATCAATCAGCTCCCACTAAGACATGCAGGAGATTACCAGCACAGACCCAAGTAGGGAGAATCTCAGCTCAAACCCACTAGTTTACTAAGTGCCACGCTCTCCTGTGTCTCCAAGTCTCACATTCACTGGAGCAGTCACACACAGGCAGGTAGGCAGTAGGGGTGCAGAGCAGAGAATGGGGACTGGATCATCTGCATTGTACATTATAGATGCTGCTGACACTGTGTGATCAGGATCTGTTTCCCATTCTGGGCCTCATTGTGTTTCTCATTTTCAGCTTGACATCCATTTCACCTGGAAGTGTATTTCTCTAATTTATGGCTGTCGTGATGTTGATAAGCCGCTGATGACGGATTTGAACTCCAGTGTGCAGAATTAGGACAAAGGAGGTTATTTAATTTGAAGTGCTTGCCTGGTAGAGTACTATACTCATAATAACTATCTTGAAATAGTTTTTGGACTAGGACCGCGGGAATGAGTAAGTTGAGTCAACAGTTTGCACTCCGGTTCATTTTTCAAAAACGTTTACTTAATTCTTCCAATCATTGGACACTGACATTAGGCGAAACGTGTGAGTCCGAATCATGTATAAATCATGTAAATAGCGAATAAGACACATAGAGGATAGGTTATAGCCAGGTAGTCTATAACCCTGTAATAAGGTTTACAGATGGCCTAAGCACATTATATATTTGATCGACCTCTGATTAATTGCGTTGGAGGCTTGCAATTTGCTTTGCGTCTTTTACTCGGCCACGATACATTTATCACAGAATATCTAACTCTGAACAAATGTAAACGTATATCAAGGAATGTCCGCGGAGAACTAGTATCCAGAGAGAAATGAGATGCACTACGGCACGCTACACTTTTTTGTTTGTTTGAAACATCAGACAAACATTGCAGACAGTTCTGACTAATCGACATCAAATGACATCCAGTGTTAATTTTGATCATTTGCATTGAGTTAAGCTGTTCTAGTATTTTATGATAAAATCTCTGAACAAAATGCATTGCTGTTAAAATGTTTCTCGTTACATCGACATGTTTCCACGCATAGGGAAGGCTTTCAGAAAACGGGTTTAATGTTGTCTATAGCCCATGGAAAATGTAAGTGGACATACTTTATATGAACGTCTATTCGCCTGACAAGTGTCTCCACCTCCTTACCAGCTCTAACTGTAACAGACTAGGACGTCAAAAAGCGCAGACAGAAATACGCGCATAGAAAATAAACGTCTTGTTGACCACATCTTAACGTCATCCACGTATAAAATAAGTGACCTTATATGTAAACAAATCACCACCTTCATTATATTTCTAATCAATTATATTTGACGGCTGACAATGAATGCATTTGATATAAATGGTCTTGCAAACTGTCCAGCAGGTCTGAGCAACAACAAAAAAATCAATAACCTATTTAGGTCATAAGGTCAATGAGAGAAAAAAAATATTTGAACACTTTTCTGAATAACATGAATAAAGAATAAAGTGACTTTTTTTCTGAAACTGAGCGAGTTTCCCTTCAGCGTGTGTCTGTGAGGCAGTGGGAACAAGCGGCTTCGTCCACTGCTGCTCTCTCTCTCTGAGAGACGGCGGCAGTGCGCTGTCCACTGTTTGCTGCTGATGATCCGATAGTTGTGAAAAGCCACCACTAGTCGCCCCCAGTGCTCTTGCAGTCTCCAATTTTTCTTTCTCACTGTAGACTTAACGTCACGTCCGCACTTGAACTTGAATTTTATCCCATTGTACGGAGCCAGCTCTAGCCACAGAGAGACAGAGAGCTCGGGGGATGCAGGACTCACTCCGCCATCTTCACACTCACACAGAGAAAGGGGAGAGAAAAGCGTGCAGGTCTTGATTTATTGAGAAAGGAGGTGGCAGCCTGTATTCCCGGTCTCCACAGAGCCGTACAAGGGGACAGAGCACTTGGAGTTGAGGAGACTGAAAAGTACCTGGCATTGCATGCTCAAGGCTGCACCAAGAGAAGTGCCCATCACTTGGCCGTACCCAAGTGCCCAAGAAGAAAAATTGGATTCGTAGTTTTCTAAAATTTTATCATCAATTATTGTAATTGTGTGTGTTTACGATTTTTTATTTGAGTTTTTCGTCTTTTTCTAAAAGAAGAAACGAAGTCAGGCTGAGCCATTGACTGGACACAGTCTGGGTACCCGAGCTGTCAGCGCGCGCTGACCATCGCGTCCTGATTCTTATTTTTCTCTCACAAGGTGGAGGGACACTTGCCGGTGTTTGATCTCAACTGTCACTCACAACAACCGTCAATCATCCAAGGATATTTCCCCCACGTCTGATCTCTTTCTTTTTTCTACTTGGACAGATCTCACTTCTCTCACACACCTTTTGCCACTGGTGTGAGTAGCCTAAAGAGAGAAGGTGAAATAGAATTGAAGAAGGTAGGCTATAGCCAGGCTACCCACGGTCTCGTCACACACAAACACAGGGGCAGAGTGGACCGACGAGATAAAACGCAAAAGACATTTTCGCATCTCCAAACGAGGGGACCACTAGCCTACAGCACGACGCCCGACCAACCACCCACCCCGGCCGGAGGTCCGAGCGCAGGAGCCTCGGTCTTGTGGAGGTCCCGTGAAAAGTTGAGTGCCGAGCAGGAGGAGGCAATAGGAGGGAAGCGAGCCCATCCTTCAGAGTGCTGGTCTCCGGGCAATGCCAGTGTAAATGCCAGGGCAATGTCCCGTCGCAAGCAGGGGAACCCACAGCACGTGTCACAGAGAGAATTAATAGCAGGTAAGTACCTCCTTTTCTATTTCCCTCAGAATCACACAGCTCGTTAGGGGACCGCTTTCTTTAGTTTTTTACATTCAGTGGAAGTTCATGTGTTATTTTGTGACTCCTATCTTTACTCACACATTTGGCTAATTTGATCAACTTAAGTGAGGGTGATGAACTCTTCCGTGCGTTACACCAGGGTTGGGAAAAAATAGTTTTGAGCTACAGAATGTAACACGTTTCCACTAGTTGATAAATAATAGCATTTGACACTTTAATGGCTCTACAATGGCATTGCCTTTAAATCCATTTTTGCTTAACAAGTAAACATGTTATATTCCCAATTCTCTATTTGTTTTACGATTTACATTTAAATTAAACAGACTTTATGCATGTGCTAATAGTCCAGACTACTTTTGTGAAAGCTGCATAAATAAAGAAAAAAACAGCTTTCCCTTATTAGGTCTAAATGTCTATTAAAAATACAGTAAGTTCTTATACTGTTATATCACCATCAACTTCTTCTCTCCCAAAAAGACAGTTGAACTTTGCATGACGTGTATAGGCTATTGTTGGTGCAGGTTATAGGCGGGCAGGTATCTTGGCTGAACAAAGTCCTCCAGGCCAAGTAGAGAATCAAGTACAATACCTGGCGTCAGGGAATGGGCCTTTTGACATGTCGGGGGGAAATTGATTTCTTACTCGGTATAGATGATGGATATCACATAGATGATGGATATCGCTTTATAGTCCACAGACTGAACAATTGACTCAGTAGAAGTATCATGTGTTATAGACTACATTATTCTGTTTCGTCACGCTTTCACGATCCTGTAGTCCACTTATATACACGTGTGCTCTTACTTGAATACAAGTTATCCCAACCAATATAATAATAATAATAATAATAATAATAATAATAATAATGACAACCGAATAGTGATGTATTGACGCATCGTTTTGAGATAAATGACACATTTGATTGAAAATCGAGGAAACGTGTGTGTCCCTAACAGAAAATCTCAAAGCCTTTTCAAATGTAGTCTAATAAAAAAAAGTGATTTTTACCAAACTTTTATCAAACATCCAAAGCCAGTATCCCTGTTGTTTTTTGGGAGCATTGAACCGAATATATGTTGAATTTCTTAAAGACAATTTAAACATATAAATATTGTACAGTTTTCTCCCCCCTTTATCGAGCACTAGTCAGATATCCTCGCGCCATCTGTACAGTGGAGGTTCTAGACCATTTCAACTGGGGGTCCAAGCTGGGGCCAGTTGTACTGTTAGAGGGGCCAGTTACATTAGACGTTATTGTTGTCATATCGTTTTCTTCACTGCATTGCAGGCATTAGCAGGCAAAATACCATGTTCACAATCATTAGTGTTCCGCGTTGCCACTGTCTAATAATGGATGTAAAAAAAGAACGATAGCAAAAATTAGTTATGTAAAAATGATTTCATACTCCACATTTAGGGGGGCCACAAGGGGGTCCAAAATTGTTGTCACAGGGGCACTGGACCCCTCTGCCCCCCCCCGAACCGCTTGTGCATCTGTAAAACCAAAGCATGCCATTGCCCTTAGTCTCTGCTTTGACGCCCCCCCCCCTCCCAATTGCATTATTAAAAAGGAATTTTGACAGCAGAAATAATTGAACGACACCTTGGCATGGTGTATAGAGCCTATACTCATATTTCAATTATACAGATTTCTCACGATATCGTGAGGTAATTGAAAGTGAGTAGGCCTACTTTGTGTCTTGGCAAGCTATATGGATTTAGCAGATTTATGTTCATCATAAGGTTTTGTTTTGTGGGGTCGGTCCACTTTTTATCCTCTCCTTTTTGTCGTATGATTTGTTGACCTCTCCTCCGTTGCCTTGTTGTCCAGCTACTCTATATTCAGTCTTCAAGATATTCCAAATTCATTCAGCATGTGTTTCCCAAGATTACATGTCTATTACCAATTCATGTATTGTAAAGGTTCTAGGTTTTGACTTGTACAGCAGGTAGACATAGACTACTATATGCGGCATGTACAAGTGGATATTGACAGGCAGAAACAGCGCAGTTAGTAGCAGGAGCTCCTGCGTCTTTTGAAGCGCTGTCTGCACAGAGTCGTGGCAAGTTAGATTATAGCCGAGTTAAGGTTAATCAGGAAAAGCTGACATTTTATGAAAAAATTATTACCCTATATCTATTTAATATCGTGCATCAACGTGGATGAAACACCTAATCATTCATTCATTATGATTTATTTTTAAATTGCATAATATGATAGTAGTAGCATTGTGTTACACATAAACATTTATAAACGTCTAGCTACCCTGCAAAATACCAACCAGACATACGAAGAAACAAAGATAGCCTGATCAAATTTTAAAGAGCACTTTTAGGCATATGAGTGTCCAAGTTCAAAAGCAATGAAATCCCTCTGTCGTTTCTTCTTCTATGGGGTTCTGAAGTAGTCTCAGAGTCTAATCCATCCCGCTAACTGAGAACAGAGGCCCTCCACGGTGATGTCATCTGAGGCCAATGTGTTTTGTGTTGTTCGGGGTTAGGACTGTGTACTCTGCACATTCTCTCCCCCACACCACTTACTTTTATGGCAAAATCGTTTTGTGCGTGTGTGTGTGTGTGTGTGGGTGTGCGTGTCCCTGTAAGTCTCTCTGTGTGTGTATCTACTGTATACTAGTCTGGCTCCTGAGTCAGTCCTCTGGATTCCGGTTTGTCTATGATGGCTACTGCTCCAGTCAGTCGTCCATCATTTAACACAGATTTCTCCTCTAGCTAGTTATCCCATCTTGTCTTCATCCACTCCTGTTGTCGTTGGCTTGCAAATTGATTCAAATAACAGCGATGATTTGTTTCGCTTGCAGAGGGGCAAGCACGGCCATCCTACTCCGACTGAACTCTGCAGGACACTAGACAGTAAAACGTTTCAAATTGCCCTGTGAGATACACACCTTGTATCTGCATGTGTCATATATATGAATGTACCTCGTTGATCTGGAACCGATAGATTTGAGAAGTTATCAGACTTAGAGCTGATTGCAAAGACGTGTGTGTCTTTGTGTGTGTGTGTGTGTGAGTGAGAGGTAGCTATGGTTACAGCAGAGGTAGAACAGGCCTGTTTTAGTGTTGTATCAGTATCCAAAACAAATCTCCAATGTAGACTATAACTGTGGTAATTTAATAAATATGGCGACCACACTAATGTTGGGCGGAAACTGGTGACTGACTGACAATCGGAGTGTCAATCTACTTCTGAGACATCTCTTAGATCGCCTTATATCCTGCCTCCCCCTGTCTTAGTACACACACACACACACACACACACACACACACACACACACACACACACACACACACACACACACACACACACACACACACACACACACACACACACACACACACACACACCCACACCCTAAGGACACTGCACAATCTCAACAGTGGATTCTCTGCATGCCCTTGTTTGTCTCTGTGTGGCTGTGTATGCAGAACACATTTTCATATAAATACTTTGGTAGAAACGTCGGGCTCTCAGTGAGTTTTGAATGGTGCAGTAGAATAGTACAGTGCACCCTGTCACTAGGACGATTAGGGGAAGTCAGAATCTCTAGCAGGTCAAACCTGTCTGATAAGTGTGGTTGTTCAGACAGGGGAGGAGCTGGCTGCAACCTGTGGCATGGTACTTGTGCATTTCATAACGTCTGTGTAAGAGACGCAATGGTTTTCTGAACGTATGGTTGAATGCACACACAGACACACACAGGGCATGCATATGCAAATTCACACACGAGAATTCCGAATCTCACGTGCACGCAACGGCATCAGCAAACTGGCCATATTTCTTTCACGCGCTATTAGATAATATATCCGTTTGAAGCAGCCAATATTTCACATTCTTTTCATTTGGCTGTTGAGAACTTGTGTCGATAAAAAAAGAAGAAGTGATTCATCTATTCAACTAAATGAACTCTTCATTCTGTTGCAGTCACTAAAATGTCTTTCGTCGCAGATGCTTTACTTGAATTACTTCATTTCTTATATTATTGTGATATACGATGATGAAACCATGTTATGTCTTCTTTCTCCTCTCCTTTTTTACTTAAAGGGGAGGTCTTAAGAAGGCACTAAAAAAGTGTGTGCGCGCGTGTGTGTGTGTGTGTGAGTGTGTGTGTGTGCGCTTGCGTCTGCCTACTAATTAACACGTCGTCTATGGCATTCAGTCGTAGTTAAGTGAAGGTCTTCCTCTTGGATTAGCCCCGTGAGTGCCTTTGAGACAGCCGGCTTCTACAAAGGTTCAATTGCACTAGTTCATTCAGATGTGTTTTTCTTAGAGAAGGAAGGCAGGGACAACTGCAAACTTTGCAGTGTTGCACTTCAATGCTTTGACTGGCTCGACAGCAGCCCGGAGGTTGTGTATGCTGTATTATAACGCAACACATTACGTTGTCTGTGAGCTTAACGACCGACCAATATGTGTGAAACATTTCCAAGTGCTGCATGGATATCTGTTTGAATATTTTCGTTTTGGAAAAATGTGGATTTAAGCATTTTTTCAAACATGGAAATTAGAACACTATCTTTGGTAAACTGCGCCTCAGCCGCAGTATGTTATATTAAACTGATATAGGCGACTGCAAATTATGTGTTTAGTCTGTATAGCTACACGGTCCAATATATATTATTTGTGCCTTATAATTATCAGATTTTTTCAAAATATTTACATTTAAATATTTTGTAGTTTTTTTAGATTAGTAAAAACAATTTAATCCTTCAACATTTAAGCTATATATTTCCATTAGATATACGGCAACCGAAAAAACAACAACACGCACACACACACACACACACACACACACACAGTGTGTCGGCCCAGTGTGCGAGAAATTGTGTAAATTACAACCGAGACCACTTGAGATGCATGTTTCCCATTGGGTTGGGAGCGAGTGAGAACCAGAGGGGAACCCCACTGTGCTGGTCTTTGTTCCGTAGAGAACCCATAGACAGACAGACAGACAGACAGAGGAACGACCGGTGTTCATTAAGAGATGTGTTAGAGGTTTTGCCGCCCAGTCTCTGTGTATCGGTGAACATTTTAACCTGCATTGAGCTCAATAGGTCTGCTTGGAATAAAAAAATACATTCTCTCCTAAAATAATAACTGGACACACTTTTTTATTACTGCCATGGGCCATTTTGTTCAACCGTTTCAAAACCGGATGATGAAAATCCGTGTGATTGGGCCACAGTGTTTTTGGAAATAATTATAATGTGGCCCTAAATTACGAATTCCGACAAAGGCTTGAATACTATTATTTTATGTGTATCAATTCATAATATTCACAGAACTTAGAAGCAGAAAGAGCAAGGCAGGAATCCCTAGTTGTTGTTTAGGAAAGTGTTTCTATTTACCTCTAAAGCCTGAAGTCACCGGCGTTGTTCTGCGTGTGCGTGTAAGAGAGAAACACAAAAAACATCTTTGTGTATCAATTCATAATATTCACAGAACTTAGAAGTGGAAAGAGCAAGGCAGGAATCCCTAGTTGTTGTTTTGTGAATAATTGAGTATTCAGTAAAAGACAATAGCTTCAGAAAGCAGCATACCTAAACGTATTCTCCCGATTAGATGGCCATTGGTTCACTTGTCCAAAAGCCTTCTATGTCCTCAATAGGCTACTAATACTGTACCATCCATGTTCTCAGTAGGCTACTAATACTGTACCATCCATGTTCTCAGTAGGCTACTAATACTGTACCATCCATGTTCTCAGTAGGCTACTAATACTGTACCATCCATGTCCTCAGTAGGCTACTAATACTGTACCATCCATGTTCTCAGTAGGCTACTAATACTGTACCATCCATGTCCTCAATAGGCTACTAATACTGTACCATCCATGTCCTCAGTAGGCTACTAATACTGTACCATCCATGTTCTCAGTAGGCTACTAATACTGTACCATCCATGTCCTCAGTAGGCTACTAATACTGTACCATCCATGTCCTCAATAGGCTACTAATACTGTACCATCCATGTTCTCAGTAGGCTACTAATACTGTACCATCCATGTCCTCAGTAGGCTACTAATACTGTACCATCCATGTTCTCAGTAGGCTACTAATACTGTACCATCCATGTCCTCAGTAGGCTACTAATACTGTACCATCCATGTTCTCAGTAGGCTACTAATACTGTACCATCCATGTCCTCAGTAGGCTACTAATACTGTACCATCCATGTTCTCAGTAGGCTACTAATACTGTACCATCCATGTCCTCAGTAGGCTACTAATACTGTACCATCCATGTTCTCAGTAGGCTACTAATACAGTACCATCCATGTCCTCAGTAGGCTACTAATACTGTACCATCCATGTTCTCAGTAGGCTACTAATACTGTACCATCCATGTCCTCAGTAGGCTACTAATACTGTACCATCCATGTCCTCAATAGGCTACTAATACTGTACCATCCATGTTCTCAGTAGGCTACTAATACTGTACCATCCATGTCCTCAGTAGGCTACTAATACTGTACCATCCATGTTCTCAGTAGGCTACTAATACTGTACCATCCATGTCCTCAGTAGGCTACTAATACTGTACCATCCATGTTCTCAGTAGGCTACTAATACAGTACCATCCATGTCCTCAGTAGGCTACTAATACTGTACCATCCATGTTCTCAGTAGGCTACTAATACTGTACCATCCATGTTCTCAGTAGGCTACTAATACTGTACCATCCATGTTCTCAGTAGGCTACTAATACTGTACCATCCATGTTCTCAGTAGGCTACTAATACTGTACCATCCATGTCCTCAATAGGCTACTAATACTGTACCATCCATGTTCTCAGTAGGCTACTAATACTGTACCATCCATGTCCTCAATAGGCTACTAATACTGTACCATCCATGTTCTCAGTAGGCTACTAATACTGTACCATCCATGTCCTCAATAGGCTACTAATACTGTACCATCCATGTTCTCAGTAGGCTACTAATACTGTACCATCCATGTCCTCAATAGGCTACTAATACTGTACCATCCATGTTCTCAGTAGGCTACTAATACTGTACCATCCATGTCCTCAATAGGCTACTAATACTGTACCATCCATGTCCTCAGTAGGCTACTAATACTGTACCATCCATGTCCTCAGTAGGCTACTAATACTGTACCATCCATGTCCTCAGTAGGCTACTAATACTGTACCATCCATGTCCTCAATAGGCTACTAATACTGTACCATCCATGTCCTCAGTAGGCTACTAATACTGTACCATCCATGTCCTCAATAGGCTACTAATACTGTACCATCCATGTCCTCAGTAGGCTACTAATACTGTACCATCCATGTTCTCAGTAGACTACTAATACAGTACCATCCATGTTCTCAGTAGGCTACTAATACTGTACCATCCATGTCCTCAGTAGGCTACTAATACTGTACCATCCATGTTCTCAGTAGGCTACTAATACTGTACCATCCATGTTCTCAGTAGACTACTAATACAGTACCATCCATGTTCTCAGTAGGCTACTAATACTGTACCATCCATGTTCTCAGTAGGCTACTAATACTGTACCATCCATGTTCTCAGTAGGCTACTAATACTGTACCATCCATGTCCTCAGTAGACTACTAATACTGTACCATCCATGTTCTCAGTAGGCTACTAATACTGTACCATCCATGTTCTCAGTAGGCTACTAATACTGTACCATCCATGTCCTCAGTAGGCTACTAATACTGTACCATCCATGTCCTCAGTAGGCTACTAATACTGTACCATCCATGTCCTCAGTAGGCTACTAATACTGTACCATCCATGTTCTCAGTAGGCTACTAATACTGTACCATCCATGTCCTCAGTAGGCTACTAATACTGTACCATCCATGTCCTCAATAGGCTACTAATACTGTACCATCCATGTTCTCAGTAGGCTACTAATACTGTACCATCCATGTTCTCAGTAGGCTACTAATACTGTACCATCCATGTTCTCAGTAGGCTACTAATACTGTACCATCCATGTCCTCAGTAGGCTACTAATACTGTACCATCCATGTTCTCAGTAGGCTACTAATACTGTACCATCCATGTTCTCAGTAGGCTACTAATACTGTACCATCCATGTCCTCAGTAGGCTACTAATACTGTACCATCCATGTCCTCAGTAGGCTACTAATACTGTACCATCCATGTCCTCAGTAGGCTACTAATACTGTACCATCCATGTTCTCAGTAGGCTACTAATACTGTACCATCCATGTCCTCAGTAGGCTACTAATACTGTACCATCCATGTCCTCAGTAGGCTACTAATACTGTACCATCCATGTCCTCAGTAGGCTACTAATACTGTACCATCCATGTCCTCAGTAGGCTACTAATACAGTACCATCCATGTCCTCAGTAGGCTACTAATACTGTACCATCCATGTCCTCAGTAGGCTACTAATACTGTACCATCCATGTCCTCAATAGGCTACTAATACTGTACCATCCATGTCCTCAGTAGGCTACTAATACAGTACCATCCATGTCCTCAGTAGGCTACTAATACTGTACCATCCATGTCCTCAGTAGGCAACTTATACTGTACCATCCATGTCCTCAGTAGGCTACTAATACTGTACCATCCATGTTCTCAGTAGACTACTAATACAGTACCATCCATGTCCTCAGTAGGCTACTAATACTGTACCATCCATGTCCTCAGTAGGCTACTAATACTGTACCATCCATGTTCTCAGTAGGCTACTAATACTGTACCATCCATGTCCTCAGTAGGCTACTAATACTGTACCATCCATGTCCTCAATAGGCTACTAATACTGTACCATCCATGTCCTCAGTAGGCTACTAATACAGTACCATCCATGTCCTCAGTAGGCTACTAATACTGTACCATCCATGTCCTCAGTAGGCTACTAATACTGTACCATCCATGTCCTCAATAGGCTACTAATACTGTACCATCCATGTTCTCAGTAGGCTACTAATACTGTACCATCCATGTCCTCAGTAGGCTACTAATACTGTACCATCCATGTCCTCAGTAGACTACTAATATTGTACCATCCATGTCCTCAATAGGCTACTAATACTGTACCATCCATGTCCTCAATAGGCTACTAATACTGTACCATCCATGTCCTCAGTAGGCTACTAATACTGTACCATCCATGTCCTCAATAGGCTACTAATACTGTACCATCCATGTTCTCAGTAGGCTACTAATACTGTACCATCCATGTCCTCAGTAGGCTACTAATACTGTACCATCCATGTCCTCAGTAGGCTACTAATACTGTACCATCCATGTCCTCAGTAGCATACTAATACTGTACCATCCATGTTCTCAGTAGGCTACTAATACTGTACCATCCATGTTCTCAGTAGGCTACTAATACAGTACCATCCATGTCCTCAGTAGGCTACTAATACAGTACCATCCATGTCCTCAGTAGGCTACTAATACAGTACCATCCATGTCCTCAGTAGGCTACTAATACTGTACCATCCATGTCCTCAATAGGCTACTAATACTGTACCATCCATGTCCTCAGTAGGCTACTAATACTGTACCATCCATGTCCTCAGTAGGCTACTAATACTGTACCATCCATGTTCTCAGTAGGCTACTAATACTGTACCATCCATGTCCCCACTTTTAATACCATCTGAGGAGCACCAACTCTCGCTCTCTCTCACTCTCTCTTTCTCCATCCTCACTATCTATCTCTTTCCATAACCTGCATGCCAGAGGCCTGGTTTGCTTACTTTAGGGATGTTGAACTGTCTGTCTGTCCTCACTGGATCTCTTAACACTGTCTGTCTTCACGTTGTTAGCTGTTTCAATACCTCCTAGTTCTCTATGGGGGATCAAGTCTCGCTCTTTGCCTCCCTCTCTCCGACTCTGTCTCTCTCCCTCTCCCGCTCTTTCTCTAGACGTGCTTCCTTCCACCTGCTAGGGGGAGCTCTTAGGCTGTGTGTGCGGGTGGCATGCAGCTCTCGCAGTACGAGCTGAGAGAGTAGAAAGCCATATTTCCTAAATGTGTGTGTTGTCGTGGGGGGATGGGGCTAGGTAGTAGGAGTTAGAGTGAGCTTTTTGACGACTCTCAGTGTGGATGTTTTAGATGATGTTGGTGTTCACACACCCCGTTTAGAGTCCGACGGTCAACACCTCTCTCTCTCTGGCAGCCAGCCCTGCAGCATCCGCAAACCTCCTCTCCTTTCTGCTCTCTCTTTCAAACAAGACTAATAATCAACGTTTTATAAGATAATTCAAAAATAATGAGATACATCTTTAACCCCATGTCCATTCCATTTAAGCTGCAGATTAAAGAGATCATTTACATAAATACACAATTTGATTATAAAAGTAGAACTTTGATTATTTTACGGAGCTATATTGTTTTTCTAAAGAACATGAAATGTATGTTTTGTTTTCAGTTGATGCCACCATGTTTCCAATTCCAGAACGATTTGGTATAAACCTAGATGCATATAGTATGTACTGTAATGTAGATGGATGGTAAGATAATTCGGGTAGCTAGCTAGGTAGATGCTGTATGTATCTAGCAGAAAGCGTGTAATTATTCAGTAAATAAACCTCTCCTCTCTCAGACAAGGCGTTCTCGCCAGAGCAATTTAACAAAATGTCTGCCTGGTCCCTTTGATTAATACGCTCGCATATTCTCTCCTTGTTTCTCCTCTCTTCCTTCCTTCCTCATCCTGCGTGTCCTGTGCCTTTGTCTCTCTCTTTCTCCCCCCCACACTCTCTCCTTCTCTCCGTGTTTTTGATGTTGGCTGAGGAGGCTATGCTTGTCTGTGTGAAGGTATGTGAGGGTAGAGGACAGAGGTTGCAACCCAAATGTAACCATATTCCCTATATAGTGCACTACTTTTGACCAGAGCACTTGCACATTGCACTAAATAGGGAGCAGGGCGCCGTTTGGGACACAACCTAGAGGGCTGTAGCGCTGGGTTCAGGCTGTAGTGTAGTGTTCCGGTTAGGCCTCAGCCGTGTCCGTGACTCCATGCAGAGTTTTCATAGGCTGATTTACGACACTCCCTGGGTCTCTATAGTGCTCTGACAGTGTGTGACGCTCAGCACCGTCCACAGCTGGGCTGGATCCACTGGACAACATGCCTAGAAGTGTGTAAAGTTCCTGTCTCTTAGCTCTCACACTCTGTGTGTGTGTGTGTTGTGTGTGTGTGTGTGTGTTGCGTGCCTATGTACCTTTCTGTGAGTTATCTGTCTTCTGCAGTCTGTACATGGCAGTGACTGCAGATACATGTGTGGACTGTATATTTGTGTGTTCAGTTTTCCTTCTCCAGCCTATGCCACAACGGCATGGATTTAAAGGTGTCAGTCCTGGGGTATACCGTATCCAATATATCATCATTATCTTTACGCCTACAAGTGGATACATGTTATAGAGTACAGGCCTCCTGCCTTCCTTCCTTCCTTCCTTCCTCTCTCTATGTCTCTCTGTCTCTCTCTCTCTCTCTCTCTCTCTCTCTCTCTCTCTCTCCTCTCTCTCTCTCTCTGTCTCTCTGTCTCTCTGTCTCTCTCTCTCTCTCTGTCTCTCTCTCTCTCTCTCTCTCTCGCCCGCTCTTTCTCTTTCTAAATTAACCCAGGCTTGGCTGGGTAGGAGCAGAGGAAAGCCTTACTACTACGGCAGCTCAAACTCTCTCTCATACACGCGTACAAACCTTGAAATCAAACCTTCATTACTTACGTGTATGTGTGCACGTGTGTGTGTTCAAAGTCCACTGCTCGAATAATTCCAATTCAAAATGTAATGTTAACATCTCCGTTCACACACTCCTTACCGTGTGTGTGTGTGTGTTCTTGGCTGCAGCTGTGTCTGGACCAGCCAGGTCACCCGTGATGCAAGTCAGTATTCGAAGTCCATCCATGTTTGAGGACGTCGGGAGAGGATGTGGAAACTGTCCACTAGGGGCAAAAGTGAGCTCTGTTATCTTCAAGTAGGTTTGGGTTTTGCTAGGGTGTTGTTGACGGGGATGGCGGATGGGTGTAAAGCATATGCCTCTGTTCAAATCCAGCGATAGAAACCTTAACCCTTACCTTAAGTGTTCAGAGTTAATGCTTAATCTGAACCTGAAACACTTTGAAATTCTTCTGAAGTGAGACTGTAGAGCTAGCTGGTCTGGACACGTACCTCTTTAAGCTAACCTTAAACCATGCGATGTTGGTTTTATGCTTTATGTGTATGTGCTACTGCATTTAGTATTTAAATATCAGGCCAAGTAGCATACCTGCTAGACTCATACCTGCTAGACTCATACCTGCTAGACTCATACCTGCTAGACTCATACCAGCTAGACTCATACCTGCTAGACTCATACCAGCTAGACTCATACCAGCTAGACTCATACCTGCTAGACTCATACCTGCTAGACTCATACCAGCTAGACTCATACCTGCTAGACTCAAACCTGCTAGACTCATACCTGCTAGACTCATACCAGCTAGACTCATACCAGCTAGACTCATACCAGCTAGACTCATACCTGCTAGACTCATACCTGCTAGACTCATACCAGCTAGACTCATACCAGCTAGACTCATACCTGCTAGACTCATACCAGCTAGACTCATACCAGCTAGACTCATACCAGCTAGACTTATACCAGAAGCACTTAGTGTCACGCTCAGTGGTGACAAAAGCTTCAGCAAAAGTGTGCTCGTGTGTGTTTAAGAGGGAGAAATTGTGTATGTGTGTGTTTGTGGGAAAGAAAGAAAGTCGAGAGCGAGAGAGATATTTACTCTGTGAGATGTTTAATATATACCCTCTGGTTTGAAGCCCACTCAGATATGTACTGTGTTATTATGGTTGGTTAGAGAGAGTGGCTTCCTGGTTGTTAACTCTGTCAGGCAGTGTGTGTATCCAGACCTGGGTGTCCAGCGAAACAGCGTGTGAACCCAGGCCTGGGTGTCTGGTTGTGGACCTTGCCAAAGCCCTATAGGCCTGTTTGTTTGTGTTAAGTATGTGTATATTTACAGGAGATGTGTGAATTTTTGTCTAAGTGTTTGTGTGTGTATCTAAGCCTAGCTTGTGTCTGTGTCTGACAGGGCTCTTCCTCAGTTGTATTGAGGTTGGGTGAAAGTTGGTTAGGGTGACAATCCATTGGAGTAGGGGAGGTATGTGAGTTAAGCGCTGTTTTCTTTGTGCATATGCCAGGCCGGTGTGCGTTCGGCACGTCTGTATTTGTGCGTGAATGTGTTTGTGTTTTACGTCTCTGTGAGAGAGAGTGTGTGTGTGTTGGCGTGTGTGTTGGCATGTTGTGTGTGTTTGCGTTTGTGTGTGTGTGTGTGTGTGTGTGGTGGCACTGACTGCAGTCTCAGCCGCAAACACGCAGCCTTGGTGAGAGCTGCCTGCCACGGCGTGGCGTTGCGCGGCATGGAGGAAAATAGTGAACAAACAGTAAACTGTCTTTTATAGTTTGCTTAGGTATTTTCCCCGTCCTTCCTTCCTTCCTTCCTTCCTTCCTTCCTTCCTTCCTTCCTTCCTTCCTTCCTTCCTTCCTTCCTTCCTTCCTTCCTTCCTTCCTTCCTTCCTTCCTTCTCCCAGCAGCACATGTAACAGCACCACGATGAATGGTCTTAATTGGCACAGACCAGAACTTTCTATCTGGACAGAATTAGAGGAGCTTTCATGATTTAAATGGTGGCAGTAAAAAAACAATATGAAATCAGTCAGAAATGACGTGCGCTCTCTAATTAGCCACCTCTGACCGTCTGAAACAGCGAAGAGAAAAGCGAGACAGAGAGAAAGAAAAACGTTGAAAAGCATTTTAGAGTTTAAACGTTATCACATTTGTGTGTGAATAGGGGACTGTTATCTCCAGGGTTTTATTTGCAGTGTGGAGAATGTGAACAGTCTCGCTTTATTAAAAGTGTGTGTTTGTAGCGAGGAGCGAGGGCAAACGGAATGGAGGAGGTAAGCGGCGGAACGGTTTACCCCGAGATAATAACATGACATCCCTCTCCTCTCCTCTCCCTGGTGATGACCATGGCAAAAGTTAGCGTGGAATATCGACACACTCCTCGGGCTGTATTATATCACCGAACTCTGCTGGAAAGAGAAATGGGCCTTTTTTCTGGGCCAGCGAGACAGACAATCTGATTGGCCAGATACCTGTCAGCAGCAATTTCACTCTCCTTTGGGAGAAACACTATGAATCGAGTTTCTCTGAAATGTAAAAAAAGATGAGCTGGCTGGTTGCTGGAAAGTGAAGGGTTCCGTCCATTTTAGCTTGTCGTTCATTCTTAGACGCTCAATTTGCTTTGGGTTTTTGTGCTTTACACCCGCTAATTGAAACCCCATTAGTAGGTTCTCTGACTCAGGCTACGTCCCAAAATGGCACCCTATTCCGTACAGTATATGGTGAACTACTTGTTACCAAGGTCCCCTCAGACTCAACCAGCCTTATTAGGTCAATTAGGCCAAAGCGGAAGTTTCTTCCTTCCTGCCTTCACATCTGTCATTTGCATAGAGACCCACACCCTAAGCCACATCTTGAGCAACAACCTACCAACCTCATCAAGACCTGCTAATTTTGTCTCTCGGAGACAAAAACCACAGAGAATATGTCAGCTAGAAAACAAACGGACATTTATATCAGTTTTTCTTTCCTTCTCAAAAACCCACTGACTTTAATACAGGTCAAATACATTGAGTCTTCAGTTTGCATTAGGCCAAATGGAATATATCTCAGTACATGCTCTATACTGCAGGTTTAAGTTATATTTAAACCCGACTGTGGACATATCACCTTCTCTCTCTCTCTCTCTCTCTCTCTCTCTCTCTCTCTCTCTCTCTCTCTCTCTCTCTCTCTCTCTCTCTCTCTATCACTCTCTCTCTCTATCGCTCTCGGTCTCTCTCTCTCTCGCGCTCTGTCTCTGTCCCTCTCTCTCTCTCTCTCCTTCGGGTCCCCTAATCTGTAGGCCGCGTCCAAATTAGCACCCTATTCCCCACACAGTGCACTACTTTTGACCAGAGCCCCATAGGCGCTGGTCAAAAGTAGTGCACTAGATAGGGAATAGGGTTCTAATTCCACGCAAGCCTCCTGTCTCTGCGGAGCGTGCTGGATGAAGATGAGTAACATTTGACATTTCTGAGGCTCTAATGGAATTATAGGAAGTATTTGCTGAGGGATCAGAGAGAATGATGAGACGTAATGTAACCTAGGTGACAGCATGGTTATCGGGAGGGTGGTAGGGAAGGGGTGCCGTGGACAACAGCGTGCGTGCGTGCAGACGCCGTCATAGACTGTCCTAGAATCTCAGCACAGTTCACTGATCCAATCCCACACAATCTGACAGTGTTTGTTTGTTTGACTCATGCCAGTCTTCTAGAGTGCAGAGTAAAGCCTAGTCAGCCTAGGCTTAACACCGCTGACACTACCGATGTCCTTCTGTAGTCTATAGGAGCCAAACCCTTCAGGTGGCAATATTTAGATGGCTCTGAATACCTTTTCGGGGTAAATCAGAGAGCAACGTTAGCTAGGCTGTGATTCACAGGTCCTGATCAGAGTGTGTTGAGCTGTCTGCAGTCACTTCCTGATGTCACCACACCTCTCTACTCACAGCAGGAAATCGACCTCAGTTCCCACAATGCAATGCAAAGTGAGTGCCTGACAGCACTATTGTTTATAGCTGTGTGTGTGTGTGTAGGCTGATCTCTGTGGCTTGTTCATTTACACAGAAGAACCACTGCAGCCTAATTTGATGCACAGATGGCCTGCCTATGCCTGCAGGGCACCTCGGCTCTGTGTGTGTGTGTGTGTGTGTGGGGGGGGGGGGGGGGGGGGGGCATGACACACGCACACTCCTGAGTGTGATCATACAACACAATGGTTGCATGTCGACAGTAATGCTACGTGCATCTAGACATGATGCTGGAAAAGTGAAGCCGAAGCAAAACGCCCCTCCTGTCCTCATGTCTTCCATGACGGGGTCATCCGGCATCGATCAGGCAATGGCTATTTTACATCACAGGAAAGCAATAGCATACAAAATGAGTTGCTTTTCTTCTCCATATGTACTACAGGGACCATAAGTATGGCAGTTCAGAATAATAATGTATGGTATTAAAAGTATTGAATACCGCTGAATAAAATCAAACACAGTATTTCCATTCAATGAATGTCCTGTATACACTTTTGACTGTGGTAATAATTGGGGATGGTGTTTTTAACCAGTTGTGGCTGTTTCTGTTAAAAAATAAACACGAGCAAAACAAACACATGCTAAAGTTGTGAGCATATATCCAGAGGCCTTTGCTCAGTTCGACATTACAAATCTATCTGCATTTATAATTTGGAGTTTATACAAATGGCAGAAGGATGCACAGCCTGCTGGTGATCCATCATCTACAATTAGTGAAGGAGGGAGAGAGTCCTGGGGGACATGTAAACAGGGCTACCTGAGCAGCGTGCCAGGGGCTCACGCTACCTCTATCTTTTATCCTTGCTTTTAAAAAAATCAACCTCTTTTTAGCAGTTGCTCAAACCCCCCTCTTTCTCTATCTCTTCTTCTCCCTCTCTCTCTTTCTCTCTCTCTCTTTCTCTCTCTCTGTCTCTCTCTCAACCTGCCTTTACCTCTGTCCTCACCCCCAGCTTCTCTTCTGTGTACCACTTTATCTCTCTCCCTGAGACCTCGCTCTCTCTCTCTTCCTCTCTCTCTCTCTTTCTCTCCCTCCCTCTCTTTTACCCTGCGCCGCTGGTGTGTGTGTGAGGATAACATCTCAGCTATGATTGCCGTGGCGATAGCATCCCAGTTTATATACAGCCCCACGTATCTACGAACATGCTCTCTGCACACATGAAGTTGAACCTGAGCACCACAGTACAAGACAGCACATTAGTACAGTACGGTAGAGAGACACTCTGCTCAGCGCAGCTCAAAGCCTGACGAACAACAGCACAGCGCTGGCTGAAGTTGGCATGTGTCTGAGAGACGCGCTAGCCAGCTAAGGTCAGTGGGGTGAAGAGAAACAGGCAAAGGAAGGAGGGAGAGATGAAGAGGCGCGGCGAGAAGTGGCAGTCGGAAAGGTTTTATTGTAAGAGTGGAAGGTGGCAACACCGAACGAGAGCCTCGGACTACAAAGAGGCGATTGTAGCCACTTGTTGAAAGGTGTAGGATGATCTTTCAAAATGGAGGCAATGAGAGAGGAAGGGGGAGAGGGAGTAGAGGGCTGTTGTCTGTGGTTTGTGAGTCTCTGTTTATCTAGGTGACAGAATCAGCCAGCAGATCTGCTGGGCTTTTGTGGTTGTAGAAAATACCAGTCTCTCTCTGTCTCTCTCTCTCTCTCTCTTTCTCTTTCTCTCTCTCTCTTTCTTTCTTTCTTTCTCTCTTTCAGACAGAGTCCTATAACCCAGTGGTTCCCAGGGGTCAGCAGGGGAGCTCGGAAGTCCCCCGCCCCCCAAAAAATGATTATTATTTCTATTTTTTTAAAGGAACTCTGTCCGGCTTTAAACTTACTCTTGAAAGTTTGTTATTATACAACGCGCAAGGTGCCATTTCAAAATCAGTTCCTCTTGTCGTGTTAGTCGTTGCATACCATACCATACCTTGTCAGAAATGTCCTGATCAACTAGCCCATGTCATCTACCGTTTCTTTTTTTTTTAAATTAGCTTTAGAACGTGCAACATTTCCTTTGCAGCCCATGACAACATGCGTAGAATTGCAGGAAATAAGCTATAAACCTGCAAAATTACAGGGGTGTGAACAGTTTGTGTCATGTTCTGGAATGCTGGAAGGGGGGCCCCGAGTGAATACGTCTGGGAACCCCTGCTATAACCCAGAGCTGTGTTCTACACTTCAACAGAACAAATCACACTAATCTCTCTCTCACTTTCTCTCTCTCTCAGCGGCGGAGGCTGACCATGTGGATGGCGGACTTTCCGTGTCTGACTCCCTCACCCAACCTCACCCCCACCCTCAACCTCACCCCCACCCTCAACCTCACCCTCACCACCACCCCCACCCCCACCCCCACCCCCTGTTGCCCCACCCGGCCCTGCTGGACCCCAGCCTATCCGACAGCCTGGCCATGGGGCTGGGGGACCACGACCTGCTCACCTGTGGCCAGTGTCAAATGAACTTCCCCCTGGGAGACATCCTGCTCTTCATCGAGCACAAGAAGAAGCAGTGTCAAGCCCTACTGCAAGGCCCTGGCTGCTACGACAAGATGGCCGCCGACCGCAGCAGCCCCTCCCCGCCCCACCAGCAGCAGCAGAACCAGGGTCGCCTCGGTCATAGCCAGCTGAGGAAAGTGGTGGAACCGGTGGAAATCGGAATCCAGGTGACACCGGAGGAGGAAGAGGACGAGAGGCTGATGGTGACGCCCACCAAAGGAATTTGCCCCAAGCAGGAGAGTGCCCTGGCAGGTAGGTCACACACACACACACACACACACACACACACACACACACACACACACACTATCTCTCCCTCTCATTTACCTCTGTAGCAGTCAGACAGGGGCTTCCTGTTGTGATTGTGATAGTGCTCAGCCCTTCATGAGAGAGAAATAGAAAGGGGAGAAAGTGAGCTGATTTCATTAGGGCAGACCGGGTGCCGTGCAGAACGAGGAGAGAGGACAGAGGAGAGAGGAGAAACAGCACATTACCCACTCAAAGCCCTAAAACCCCCTCAAGGACTCAGCTAGTTGAAACAAATTGTGCAAAACGTGACAGAGACTCACCCCTACTCTCATGGAGAAATCCAGCCTAAGCCATCTGCTTAAAAGGTGAAAAGCTCATTAAGATTTATATAGGCAAAAAAAAAGGAAAAACCAAGCAGGATTAAAAGAGCTAGTTCCCGATTCAGTGGGGTAAAGACACAGTTTAGTTTAGACCAGCTGGAAGCATGGGGGGAGAGAGAGAGAGAGAGAGGGAGCTCCTCTCCTCCACAGTTATCTTTCACAACAGGCAAGTCAAGTCCTCCACAAAGAAACCCGGAGGGAAATGGGTCTCATAAAGTAAAAGAATATTCTGGGATGGACAACGCTACCAGGAGAAACCAACGCAGGGGAGAGGCTTATAACACCGCCTCACTTGATCTTCATCATTATAGCTTTTATTTTGATTTTTGTCTTTCCTCGGTTTCTTCTTTCTGCAATCGTTATTTGTGAAGTTAACCAGCGGCAAAAAAGACCATTTATTCTTCACCACCATCCCCACAATACCTCACGTCTCCTAATAATCAGGAAGTGGCTAAATTATCCATTAGCCACCATGCTTCTCCACACTGCTTCCTCATTCAGACTGGTAGTCATTGGAGACAAAGCACTTATGTAAAGGTTTACCTGAATATTTTTCATATTGCCCTCGAATGCAGTTTAAAAAAAATAATGTAACCACGGATTGATAGCTACTGTGTAATATTTTAGAACTCAACAAAACTATTCTGCAATGAGCGTGCGACTTCAGCATATGCACTCCCAAGTCTGCGACTGCGTGTGTCTACTCCTGCACTCCGAAGTGTGTGGCTCTGCGGTTTGGCCGGTGCAGTAAAACACTAGTGTTTAGGGGAACTTTATCAATATTTTAACACCGCATCTCTGTACACTTCTGAGAACTTCCTTTCCTCTCTACCTTAGAAGGCACCCCTGTTTAGATAAAACATAAAACTGTTTTTTTTAACAGCTATTTGATATGGTAATTTGAGGCTTCAAAAATATGTCTTAAATTGAAGCTTGATCTTCATTTTTTCATTTATACTCTTATTCTCCAAGGAGAAAAACGTGATAGGTTGCAAATAGGCCACTACTTAATGACATCTCACAGCTGGTGCATATAGCAGGCCTTGAGAAGTGTACTGAGGCATGTGCACTAATTGATTGGTATTGTTAATTTGAGGTCACGTTAAGAGGATTTATTTTGTATACACTGTTTTTTTTTTAACGTGATATGCACATATTATTACCAACTGTCTTACTGCGTAGTCTTTTCGTGAAATCAGCTCAATTATGCTTGTACAAACTCTAGTTGCGCAGTATATATATACACTTTTAATTGTTACATTAAAAGGGAAAAACATGTTAGAGGTTAAATTGGACTACAGCAATAACATTTAATATTTCTATTTTGTCATTCTTTTACATTTCCAAGCAAAACATAATTTACATTTATATTTCCAAGCAAAATAGAATTTTTGCAAGCATTTCATTTCAAGCGTATTTTAGATATCAACCCCATAAATGATAACTGGAGCATTAAAATAACGACAGGTGAAATGTGCCTATGCAAATCGTGTTAAGGTTTTCTATAAATACATTTATGCCTTCCATTGAGAGAGAGAGAGAGAGACAGAGAGAGAGAGAGAGAGAGAGAGAGAGAGAATGGGGTGCGAGGGATAGAAAGCAGGGCGAGGAGGAGGCGTCCTCAGAAAGTGATTAAGAAGCTTGAATGTCAGATTGTGCGTGGGGCTAAACACAAGCCTGCAGCCGACCACCATTTATAATTGCCTCCCAGCAGGGTAAAGTATTCTTTATGCTAAACCTTTCCTCTTCCATTTGTTCTCAACGTGAAATGGAAAAGGAAAAAAAAAGAAGAAACACACTCATACTCTCAGCGAGCTTGCTTTTTAAAAATAGAAGTGGTATCTTTGCTCTCCAAGCACCGATCATTTTTCATGAATTTGTTTTTTCCTCTCTCTCTCTTTTAATATAATATATCCATCTGTCATCTTCTAGTGGTGAAAAAGGGAGTGAGAGAAGGGAGAGAGAGAGGGCATAAAAGAGGAGTGTGGGAGGTTTTTCAGCTTCCACGGTGATAGTAGCAGCTGATTGTGAACAGAACAACATTACGAGTCTCTGTGCTCTGAGGACCTCTCCCCTCGCTGTTCTGTTGAGTCTCCACGTCCAAACAGCAGTTTGATGTGTTCCTGTGAGTCTGGATGAGAGGGAGAGGAGACTCCCTAGCAGACATAGCAAGGTTGTTTTGACAAGCTGTACACTCCCGCTCTTCACCCAGCCGTCAGACCCCATCTCATCACCACACGACATACCTGCCCTGTGACTGACAGCTCTCACACAGGAAGGGGAGGGGCCACCTCTTAGTGGTCACTTCCTGTCATGTGACACGTCACAGCTCTTCTTTCTCTTCTCTTCTCTTGTGTTTGTGATAAACACCAGCCTGGAGTGCGTTTGCAGTACAGTAGACTGAGAAGACCTAGCCTCTTTTTTTAAAATGTATTTAGTATACCTGGGGATGAAACGTAACACTGAGAATATCCGAAAGCACAGCGTAGTATTACACACAACAGGCCAACGCCTCCTCCCTTCAGGCTGTTGATTAAAAAAACAAAACGCAACCGCTTTGATCTCCAGAACTCATATCAAGGGGGGAAAGAAAACGGATAAAGAAAAGAAATGTCCTCCACACCTGCAACACCTCATTTTCCATTCCCTTTACAGTGATCCTTCTCTCCCTCCCCTCCCCTGGCCTGCTGTGAGGAAAGTCAATGTTATCTATGAGTATATAGGACAGCCATGGAAGAGGAACCACTCCAGGGTTGAATTCAATATTTCTCTGACGCTCCGGTATCAGCAGGACACGGAGCCTTGCTCAGCGACCACCTTATATTGCCACTTAGCTGTCTTAAATTTCAGCGCAATTTAATTATGTTTAATAGACCCTAATTAAATTAAATATGACATTCCCACTATAGCCCGGGGCTAGGAGAGCTACCGCTGTGGGCGAGAGAGAGAGAGAGAGGAGGAGAGAGAGAGAGAGAGAGAGAGAGAAGAGAGAGAGAGAGAGAGAGAGAGAGAGAGAGAGAGAGAGATAGAGAGAGAGAGAGAGAGAGAGAAGAGAGAGAGAGAGAAGAGAGAGAGAGAGAGAGAGAGAGAGAGAGAAGAGGAGAGAGAGTACGAGAGAGAAGAGAGAGAGATGAGCGCA